>NC_064920.1:666185756-666488336 GCF_023897955.1 Schistocerca gregaria
AGTTATTTGACATTTCTGTAGACAATCAATCATAACTGTTATGTTACAAATAGTTCACATATTAACGGACCTGATATTACACTATGCAACATACCCTGACACAGCATCTAGTCGCTAATAGTTTGGTGAAAATTATAAATTCCCTCTGGAGCACTACGCCTACATTACAAGGCACTTGTTAACGCATAATACAGAACTGTGTAGTACAGACCTGATAAATTGGTGACCACACTGAATTACGAGTATAATTGTTATCTAAGGAGTCAGATATTTTCCATGATATACTTCTTACTGCAGCTGCAAGTCATTACTAGATTAGCAGAGTACAAGCTGCCTCTAAATCTCCACATCACACAGGACTTGTTACCAGATGACACAGAACTGTGTGGCACAGATCTCAATGTCAGCTCTCTGCGAGTAATGGAATACTGTTTTTTAACCCTATGGATGTCTCTCTATATCAGCATACAGTGGTACTGTCTGTCAGTTTGGACTCAAAAATTATGATCCTTTAATGCTAGCCAGCCTTTTTTTGAAGAAAGTGGTAAGATCATGGTGCAGTCACGCTATCACATTAAGGATTGACTTATCTAGATATTATTTGCCTCGATATTGAATGTTAATATGTGGTGTATCTCTTCATCAGGAAAAAGGTATATCCTTTGTGCACATACAATTATACTGCATTTTTTATAACTTTACCGTAGGATTTGTGACTTTGTATTCAAAATATCCAAAATGTCCACTTATTTTCTATGTCTGTCATGTCTGACGTACCATGAAAAATTATATGGATGTAATTTGAAAAATGTAAAAAATCCATCATTTCTCTGCAAGTATTCCAATGTGTGTACCCTTTCCATTAGTATTTGCATTAAATGGAGCTATCTCGTATCTCCCTTTCATATACATATTTTTCCATAGAATCCGTTTAAGGTAACATGTAAGTATTTCTTAGGCGTAGCCAACAGCCTGTTTTTGTTTGAATAGGAATTTATGCTTTTCATTTATGGTGATGTTTTGCATATTAACTGCGTTTAAGGGACTAATTTGGTAAGGACTGGTCTTAGACTATTCAATACACTGCTTCTAATATGTATGGAATAACATTATTTGTAGGAACAACGGTAGTTTATGATACTTCTTTTTTATTTTAAGACCTGTGAAATAACAATATGCACGAAGTCCAGTCCGCCACAAATTGATACAATATTACCACAATTTTTCAAACAGATCCAAATGGGACTGGACGTTTAGAAATAGACTTTTCATATATTCACTAATGTAGAAAACACCTCGAATCCATAATTTTCCTGCAAGCATATCAACATGTGACCACTTTCAATTCGTATATACAGTAAATGCAGCTATCTTATATTCCTATTTGTATAAAGATTTTTCTTCTATTCTACGTGTAAATGTATATGCAAATTATGCAAAATTTTTACAAGAATGTTAGTATGTCTATTACTTATCCTAACATGTGCTTGTTGCTTTCTATTTATTTATTTAGTTGCTTAGAGCAAATTGAGGAGCAAATCTCCAAATTAATGGGACATGTCAGTACATGAAATTACAACATAAACGTAATAACAGATAAAAATAAAATGTTTATGAATCTGAAAAATGTCAATCAAGTTTAAATAAATGCAGTCAACAATATAACAAGAATCAGCTTAATTTTTCAAGGAACTCGTCGACAGGATAGAAGGAGTGACCCATGAAGAAACTCTTCAGTTTCAATTTGTAAGTGAGAAGGTTTACTGCTAATATTTTAGAATTCCGTGGTAGCTTATTGAAAAGTGGATGCAGCAGTATACTGCACACCTTTTTGCACAAGAGTTAATGAAGTTCGATCCAAATGCAGGTTTGATTTCTGCCGAGTATTAAGTGAGTGAGATCTGCTTATTCTTGGGAATAAGCTAATATTGTTAACAAGAAATGACAGTGAGAAATATAAATTTTGAGAGGCCAATGTCAAAATACCCAGACCCGTGAACAGGAGTTGACAAGAGGTACGTGAGCTTATACCAATTATTGCCCGAGCCGCTCGTTTCTGGGCCAAAAAAATCCTTTTAGAATGGGAAGTGTTATCTCAACATACAATACCATAAGACATAACCGAATGAAAGTAAGCAAAGTAGACTAATTTTCGTACCGACCGATCATTCACTTCAGATAGCATTCGAATAGTAAAAATGACAGCATTAAGTCTTTGAACAAGATCCTAAACGTGGACTTTCTGTAACAGTTTACTATCTATCTGAACACCTAGAAATTTGAGCTGTTCAATTTCACTAATCATATGCCCATTCTGTGAAATTAAAACGTCAGGTTTTGTTTAATTGTGTGTTAGAAACTGTAGAACTGAGTCTTAGTGTGATTTAGCATTCGTTTATTTTCTACAAGCCTTGAACTTAGGTCATGAACTGCACTATTTGAAACCGAGCCAATGTTGCACATAACATCCTTTACCACCAAGCTAGTGTCATCAGCAAACTGAAATATTTTAGAGTTATCTGTAATACTAGAGGGCATACCATTTATATAAATAAGCAACAGGAGAAGTACCAACACTGATCCCTGGGTACCCCTCCCCCCCCCCCCCCCCCCACCTGACTGTACCCCACTCAGCAGACTCCATATCATTCTCAACGTTGTGAATAATGACCTTTTGCTGTCTGTTTCTAAAGTAAGAGGTGAACCAACTGTGAACTACTCCCCGTATTCCATAATGGTCCAACTTCTGGAGCAATGTTTTGTGATCAACACAATCAAACGCCTTAGTTAAATCAAATAACATCCCTAGTGTTCGAAGCCTTTAATATTGTGCTAGGCACTCCATCATAACCATGAGAGTCCTTAATCTTCAGTGATTTAATTATTGACTCAATCTCTCCCATTCTGTATCGCAGGGAAGTATTTCAGACATCAATCTCGGAAACTAAATTTTTATTTACTTCACCACCAATGCTCAGAAAATGATTGTTGAATACTGTACATACATCTGATTTATCAGTAAAAGAAATATTTTTACCATGAATTGACTTTATACCATCAACGTTGTGCTGCTGACCAGACACTTCCTTCACAACTGACTCTATGCTTTTAATATTATCCTGTGAATTAGCTACTCTATTTGCATAACACATACCCTTTGCCTTCCTAATAACATTTTTAAGCACCTTAGAATACTGTTAGTGATGGGCTACTGCAGTTTTATTCTGACTACTTCTAACATTTTGATATAATTCTAACTTTTTTTTACATGATATCCTGATCCCACTAGTCAGCCACCCAGGCTGCCTATTACTCTTAGTATATCATTCAACGGCAATACAGGTTCCCCACAGAGTGTCTACAAAGTGAATGCAGGAGCAGTTCCTCTAATTCTTCTTCCAAATGTCTATGCAGAAAAACTTCCATAAATAAATACAATGCTAACTGCCAAAGCCATCCATCCGTTATATATGAGGACTGTGGTTTTGTTGGATTGTGTTACAGAGTTAGCTATCTTAACTACAGCTTTCTGCTTATTGATTCTTATAAAATCTCTCTCCTAGATCACCTAACAAAGGATAAACGCATTATTACTTTCTTGTGTGATAATAACACAGAATACATCAACTGCATCTAACAGAGCTTTGTATCTATTCTGAAAATCCAACATACATGTAAAAGAAGGAAATAATTTTTGAGGACTTTTGTTTATCCAGATGCAAACACCTACCACAAGTACTCTATTTTGTGTAGCAACAAAGGAAAAAAACATCGAGTAAACTGTGCATTAATTTTTGAAGGAAATGCTGCTTTTGATCCATAAATAACAAAATATAGAAACGTATTATGCATTCATATTTTCAGTATGTCCACAGAAGATGTTTATAAATAAAACTGAAACCGCATGTGGTGAAAAATATTCTTTCAATCATTTTCAGTAAACTTAAGATGCAAAAATGAATAATAATCAATCCCAAAGTTTCATTTTCTGTGCATTGCTCTGAGTAACTCTGTGGGTGTGCTATAATTTTGACGCTCTGCAGCGTTGTTGGAAAAGCTTCCAGGCATTTGATCTACTAAGTCCCTCTACAGCTTCTAGAAGTGTGTAACATGAATTGTGAAATGTGGGTATTGTGATGTGTCCACTGTCGCAGCATACCACTCGGTTATGCAGTCTGTCCGGAAGACAGCTTAAAAGCATAGAGGGCCAAAGAACAGAGATCGGGAAAGAGAGAGGACAGAGGAAAAGTGTTGGGAGAGAAACAAGTGAAGTACAATGTATATCTTCCAAGCACAGAAACTTTTTAAGATCTTTCTTCTATCTCTGAGGTAGCTTTACACCTGCGTGACATGTAATTTATGTATATAAAACATAAACATAAAGGAATGTGCAACAACTAAGAGCTGGGAGAATATCTCTGAACTGTATCTAAGGGAGGTTTAAGGAAACCAGCGAGAATCGATCCCAGTCCCCAGAGCATCTGTTGGTGCAATCAGCAGTTATCAGCAATAAGGTAATAAGTTTTATGGACCTCTTTATCGGGAAAAAATATCTTCAGGTTGCTCGCCAACGCATAATACATACAGCATGGAGAGTCTAGACTGAGGGAACACAAGCGATGGCTTGAAGCATTGGTGCACGCCCAGTTGCTTCTTTGTCTGCACGTTACTAAGTTTGGCCAAGTAGGCATCACATGGTCCTTAGAAGTCCAGCTGTTTCTAATACTTGTTGTTTAAGGACGATTAGGTTGCAGAACGTCAGGATATGAAGGTAGTCTCGTGAAGGTAGAGGATGAGTTAAATATGATCAAGTAGGAGGTAGTGAAGTTATTACAGGTGATAATTTTAGATGTCTATCAACCAAAAATGCTAAAATTAGTAGGTACAAACCCTCAAGGAATAGTTACTTATAAATAAAAGAATACAGAAAGTGAACAGAATTTTTCCGTCACAATCCAGTTTACTATACAGATCTACAATATTTGCAATCCCAAAACCATTCATATTAACCAAGCACACGATCAGAAGTTTATTTTACAGTAGTTACTTAAGAAATGGGGACTTACCTCGGATTAATTTCACTATCAAGGTCAGTATGTTTGAAAATGAATCTCATACAGGCATAGTTGGAAATATCCATTATTTAACAATTGTACGTCAGTCCAGTCAACGAAAAAAAAATTAGGGGAACAAAATCATGTAGTCGCAAATTTTTGTGCAGTGCCAAGAGGGAGCATCACGATCAGATACTAAAAATCCTGGCCGATGGGTTTTGAGAGTTGGGGGGGGGGCGTTTTAAGGTAACTTTTTAATATTTTTTCTCGAATAACTTGAATAACGAGACTCCTAGAGAAAATCTTTCCCAGTAAAAAATTAAACTTCATTCAATTTCGTACAAAACAGTTCCTGTTCTTTTTTCTCTAGAATTATTAGTTTCCCGTTTGCAGAGGATGTTAAAATTGCAGGTTATTAAAATTATTGTTTCAGCGGTGTAAAAGTACTGTTTGTCTTTAAACGTGTGTACCTTGTTTTAGTCTAGTAGGTCGTGTTAATGACTAAATTGGGTTCCAGGGGTGTAACAGGATGGTCGCCGGATTGTGTTGAAGCACTTCTCTCCTTTACAGGCTTGCAAACAGAAGATCGAGCAGGTGATTTCCCATTCGACTTACCCTAATATGTCACTAGAAGCAATTACAGGGTGATTCACTATCCACAGCTCTCCTTATAAATCATTGTTGACGCAGAGCGTGGACATCAATGGAGGGTGAGGAGAGGATGGAGGAGTGTTTATTTACAACAAAATGTATTAACACTATACGGAAGGCAAATATGAGTTACTAATAATACTAACGTAAGTAACGCTTGTTGACAGAATCGAGGTAAATCTCTGTACAATGTTCTACACTGCTAGAGGGAAAATGATCCTTTGTCATCCTGTATGGTAGACTATACCTCCCCATGTTTCCTTAGCCGGAGATCTTACCACTTCAGACGCTCGCCACGGACAGACTGCCCTGCTGGGCTCCTACCGAGCGTGCTTTACAAATACAAACGGAAGTGACCAAAGAGGCAGCTTCCTATACCAAAATGTCAAGGGGCGGACAGGACCATACTAAGAATAGAAACCTCTTTGCTTCTAGAAAGCGTAGGTACCTGTTCCGACGTTGGTCCTACTGTTCTCTAGCAGACAGGCTTGTCTGCTACCCTCAATCATGCAACTAGAAATACATTTGCTCATTCATCCTCTCACACAGAAGGGAAGGGGGATGACAGTATCTTATCATATACAGTATCTAAAAGAAAGCGGATGTAGGTTCCGTATGAGACTGTGTGACATGAATTACATACAAACTGTGTTTTAAAGTGTAGTAGTGTGACAGATCGTTCTTGTTTATGTGTAAAAGTAACACGTTCCACTACTTAGTCTCCTCCCAGATAGTCAGAAACGCCACAGTAAATTTAGAAGAGGAATTTATGCCGTAAATGTCAACAGATTTAAGAAATTAACATAAAAGGAATCCAACAGAGATCTTTCAGTGTGTAGATTAGTAAAGGTGACTCTTTGCTGTTGTTTGTCGCTGACAGCTTCTTGTAATTAATTGTGTTACTGGGGCGCTGCATAAATCTTTTCCATTCAGGAATTGATGGCACTTGTAGAGTAGGCTGTACTGAGCGGAGACACTTACCACGTATCCACAGTATATCTTTCAAGACGGGTGTGAATATGCCTGATGGAATCGGACTTACCATGTAACAGTAATCTGGAGTATTGTATTGCATGACTAATGTTGAATTATCTGAAGTTCTATAACATCTGGTTCAGCGCTGCAACTTGAGCCCGTGGGTCTCTTCAGATTTTGGGAGAGCTGAGACTGAGTGATGCATTGAATGTCTCATACGAGTGAAAAATATTCCAGACATTGGTAGCGGAAACAATGATCTCGACATTTCCGGAAACATATTCACAGAATGTTTCACTTGGGACAGGCTCTTCAGCGCGGTAGACAGTTGACAAAATGGTTCAAATGATTATAAGCACTGTGGGACTTAATATCGGAGGCCATCAGTCCCCTAGAACTTAGAACAACTTAAACCTAACTAACCTAAGGACATCACACACACATCCGTGCCCGAGGCAGGATTCGAACCTGCGACCGTAGCAGCCGGTCTGAAGCGCCTAGAACCGCTCGGCCACAGCGGCCGAAGACAGCTGACAGCTCCAGCTGTTGAGCTATTTTGCATAATGACTCAACTAATGACTACTACCTCAGTAAACTAAATTTACTTTGTCTATTCACATTGTGAGGTAACGGTCTGTTTCATGCCTTTCTCCTCACATTTTATCCTCTTCGCATACTGTATCTGCATAGAGACTCTCTTGCTTCCTCTTCATTCCGATTCAGTTTTATTTGTCGGCCTTCAACTTCTAATGCATGTTTATATGAGAGGTTAGAAGTAGCTTGTGGCAACGGGGTTACCTATCCTTACGTATCTAACTCGTCATTTCATTCTTACGGTAGTTTTTACTATTAAATGCATTTGGTCACGGATGAAAACGGGAGGAAATGTCTCTTGCTCTGGAAGAGCTGTCTGTCCCTCAGAAAGCAACTCCTACGCTAGCGGAACCCACAGACGGTCAGGCGAGCCTTATAGCGATCATCCTCCTGGCTCAGACTCCGCAGACAATGAGCGGAGGAATAAAAGACCGGCGCCTCACAGCAGAACAAGAAACAGCTGGTGGAAGGGCTGAGAACTCTTGCTTGTTAGGAGCCTTTGGATGGAGTCCTCAGCTGTCCACTCGCCATTATCCTGCTGTGTGTGGTCCCCAGACATGTTTCCTCAAGCAATTGTGGGAACGGAGTGTGAAGCCTAACAAATTTTTCAAAATTTCCAACAAACATATCCGGAAGTGGGAATGAGGCGACACTCATCTCCTGTTTCCAAATAAACGTATCTCATTGCTGAAAATGTTTGATCTTTATCTAAGTCTAGCTTCAAAAGACATTCTTTTATCTTCCGTAATCACTAATGTTTCGTTTCGTTATCGAGTTAACGAATTGGAGCTCACCCCCCCCCCCCCCCCTAGTGATGAATCTTTCTGATCTCTTCCTTTACTCATTATATTTTTTTGCATAATTGCATAGTTTTGCAATCACGAGTGAAAACATAGTTTGCGTCGTTTATGTGGGAGCATTACCTCAAGCGAAATTGTGCTGCTCGTGATTCTAACAACTGTTCATTTTCTTATCATTTTTCTATTTTAATTATTTTTCTATTTCAATTATGTAAATTCTTTCTCAGACTGTTTTATAACCTCGATGTATATATGTCTTGAGTTAAGCTTTACTCACTGCTTGAGGAAATAGTTTTCACTCCATCATTCAGCAACCATTAAAATAAATTATTCAACTGAAGTGCCCAGGTCTCTTGACCATAAGCAATAGGAGAGGCTCCTGATGAGTTCTGGAACTTAGTAAATAACGTTTTCCGAAATGCGCGGCAGCTGATTTTTCAAGCAGCGTACTAGGTTCACTGGGGTGGTCTATCACTTTATATGATCTGGGGGTGATCGATTCAGCATCAGTCTAATACGCATACTCAAGAAACACCTGATGAGCAAAAGTTTGTGTTCACAGCACAGCCGGCTTCTGGCAACATAGGAAAACTGGATGGGAAATACTGGGAAAGTGTAGTCTGTAAACTGAAAATCGAGCTGTGCTCTTAGGTGAGAAGTTGCCTTTCCCGAAAGAACAGTTGCCGTACAGGATAACTCAGAATCAGTTTCCCCTTTCGCAGTTTCCAACAGTGTGCAGAGATTTACGCGAATCTTACTCATATGTGTTTCTTGCGTTAGTATTATTACTAACTCATATCTGCATTCCACACAGTGCTAACACATTTTGTGGAAAATAAACACTCCCAGGTACGTCCGTCGCCGTGATTCACTTTTTCTATCTGCGAGGAAGTGTCGACTGTACAAGAAAAGTCAACGAAAAGAAACTCAGAAATGGTTCAAGGCAAACAGCAAAGAGAGTCGAATAGTTTAACCAAATGTTAAATGAGGCGAAATAGAATATGCTGAGTCAAACAAAACCGTTCTCAAACTTGCTGAGAAGATCTGTCAAGGTACGATGCAAATTTGGTTCGAAAAAAGAAGACTACGAAGAAGACAAAACGGAAAGTTATGTTGAGTAGACATAAAATTTTATCAGTGAAGATGTAGAGCTGTACTGCAGTTAACATAACAGGAACAATTGTACGTACAATTGACTATTTTTGTGTAGTTCACATTATATAACAGAAACACAAACTGCCAGATTTCGATCCAGCTGTAACAGCAAGAGTAAACGATTCTAGAAACAGTGAAAGAATAATCTCCTGGAAATGATGTTTCAGTAGAAATGTTGGCAGCTGTATGAGAAAAAACACAGAAGTAACTCGCATAATTATTTAAAGAATGTCTGTGGAGGAAGAATTTAAAAAAAATCTGAAACATGAGGTAACTGGTCTATTTGAAAGGAAAGGGACAGATACCTCGCAAAAAAAAACTATCTCGTATACAAGATATTCACTTAAATTATCAAAACTGCATAGAACAAAATTATATTTCAACCAAACAAAAGGAACAAGCTGCCCTTACTGAGAGATACAATACAATGAATCGCTTGAACCCTAGGATGGGGCAGTTATAGCGAATTTTCATTTTCTCTGAAATGGGTGACTGATTCAAAATGTTTGGGTACATGGGAGGTCTTTAATTCTGATTCTTTCTTTTTAAGTCATCAGTCTTCTGACTGGTATGGTGTGGCCAGCCACGAGATTTTCTTCCTTGTGGCAACCTCTTCATCTCAGAGCAGCACTTGCAACTTACGTCCACAATTATCTGTTGAATGAATTCCAATCTCTGTTTTCCCCTGCAGTTTCTTCCCTCTACACCTCCCTCTAGTAGCAAGTAATTTATTCCCTGATATTTTAATTCATGTCATTCATCCATCTATAGCACCATGCGTCAAAAGATACGATTCTTTTCTTTCCCGGTATTCCCAGAGTTCATGACTCACTATCATACAATTCTCTGCTCCAAGTGTAGGTTCTCAGATATTTTGGTCATAAATGCCCTCTTTGTGTGTGCTAATCTGCCTTCTTCATCCTTCTTAATTCATCCGTTATGTCTTTTGCTTTCGACGTAGCTTCGTTTACTTCGTGGCAACCGACTTCGACTTCAACATTATTTCTAATCTCATTTCTGCCAGTCCTCACTACTTTCACCTTTCTTCCATTTACTTTCTATCCAAATTTTGTACTCATTAGACTGTTCATTCTATTCAACAATACTGTAATTCTTCTTCACGTTCACTCGGGAAAGCAATGTCATCAATGAATATCTATGATACCCTTTCACACTGAGTATTAATTCCACTCTTGAACCTTTCCGTCATTGCTTTTCCGCTGTATAGATTGAACAGTAGGGGGCGAAATATGGCACCTCTGTCTTACATGCTTTTCGATCCAAATACTTCGTTCTTGATCTTCCATTCTTATTGCTGCCTCTGGTTATTATACATATTGTATACTACCCGTCTTTCCCTGTACCTCATTACTATTTTTCTCAGAATTTCAAACGTTTCGCACCGTTTTACTCTGCCGAACGCTTTTCTACGTCGACAAACACAATGAACGTGCCTCTTGTTCAGTTTTGCTTTCATTATCTAGTGCAACTTCAGAACTGACGCTTTAGTGCCCTTACCTTCTCGAAACCAAACCTGGTCGTAATTTAACAGACCCTCGATTTTCTGTCACATACTGCTGTATATTACTCTTGTCAGCAATTTGGATGCGCAAAGCTGATTGTACGATAGTTGTTGCACTGTTTGCACTTATCTTCCCCTACTATCTTCGGGAGTTCATGGATGATATTTCTCAGAAAGTTTGATGGTATGTCTCCAGTCTGTTGTTTTTGTTCCCCAGGAAACAACTTTTCTATGCAGTTGTGTTACGTACTGCCATCTGATTCTTGATGGTATGTCTACAAGCAGTACATTCCACCTTGCTAAGGGTCATAAGGTGAGCCAACCCGTTACACGCTTGGCTAACAAACGAATCAGAAAACTGCAATATTTGGCTACAGTTGATGCCATACCCGTATGAGACAATGTCAAGCCATCACGTTGTCAGAAAAATACAACGAAATTCCCTTGTAAAATTATTCATCAACGCATATAGAAATTTTATATGGATCAGCTGCAGGTAACGTGCACATAACTCAAAAAACAAGCTGATGAAACAGAAAACACTTATCAAAATTTCTGCATGTATTGAAACTGCTGTGCAGAACATTTTCAGAAATTTGTATATCTTATACAAAAGAAATTTATGTAAAGAAAACCAAGTATTTCCTAAGGAAATCTTTGTATGTAACTGTTTGGAATGTAACTGAAACTGTCATTCAAAGGAAAAAACTTCAGTATAATTCAATAAATGTATCATGAAACTGAAGGTCTCTTTCGTGCTTTTGCCCTTGTTTCCCGTAAAATTTGACCAAATGGTGAAGCCTCATTAATAAATTTAAGTGGGGGAAAACCTCACGAAGTGAAAAGGTACAGCGATAACGCTGATGTAAGTATGAAAAAAATGGAATACTGATCTGAAAATAAAATTTATTCAAATGAAGAAGAAAAACCAGCGTTAACAAGCAATCTTCTCTTATATTGAATGTAACCTGACAAAAGTAAAATCTGCAACCAAATATAACCTGATTCTAATCTTCCTATGTAGGACAAAGAAGAAATCAAAACCGTGTCTGAAAGAAAATAAATTATAATCCTAAGGAAGGAACAGCCATTAGGGGCACTGTGATGTTTTAAAAAACGCATTACACTGTACTGTATTAACTGGATTTTATTATTACTACCAGTTTCTGTTTGCAACGACTAAAGAATAGTAACACTTGCTTACTATGATACGAACATCATAATTTTTATAAAAATAACGTCTGTTAGAAATGTGAAACAATTCAAAGCAACAGGATCAACTGCATAGAGAAAAGCAATTCAATGAAATTAAAGTGTCACATATACAACAATGTAATAGTAACTAATGAGTTCTCATATTGCAGTGCAAACATAACGTATTTAGTCTGGGTTTCGTACCATTTGAATGTAAAAGTGTCTAGTCAAACTCATGTTAATGATCGTTATGATTCGATGGATCACATATCATACTGAAACTAATATCCATCATTTCCGCACTGTACTATGTATAATGATTACACATTGTTCCAGAAAATGGCAATAACGCCAAAATAAGCCTGTAGTACAAAAAACAGAAATTGACTATTCATTAAAATGCTATATGTGAACTACAGTGTGCTGCACGCTCTACAATGCAAAAATTACTGACAATAATTTTCTGTGAACCAAGGAGAACGTTTTGCGATTTATTCGCATTAGGATGTGTACAAGTTCAGGTAAAGACAGAATCCAGCATTATGACGAGAGTGAAGAAGTATAGTGAAAAGTTATGGATGAAAGAAGAAATCAAGAATAAAATTCATTATAAAGAAGACCTGAGTCAATAAATGTACTAAGCACAGTTCTGTCTCAGCACTGTACCTGCAACAGTAGATGACAGAAAAACTTGTCGGTGACTACATGTGCCATACAAGTAGATAAATAAGAGATCTAGATAAAAAGAAAGTCAACAACTTAATACATACACAAAAAAGTAAGATAACACAAGAACCAGTATCACCATTTCAGTTTCATACAGAAACCAAAAATGTCACAGAGATAAATTTCGCAGATGAAGAAAAGAAATTGTTAGACAAAAGACTTAAATATGCACCAAAACTAAATAATAATAATATGAAGCATATAATTGCCTCAACCCCCCCATGAACCATGGACCTTGCCGTTGGTGGGGAGGCTTGCGTGCCTCAGCGATACAGATGGCCGTACCGTAGGTGCAACCACAACGGAGGGGTATCTGTTGAGAGGCCAGACAAACGTGTGGTTCCTGAAGAGGGGCAGCAGCCTTTTCAGTAGTTGCAGGGGCAACAGTCTGGATGATTGACTGATCTGGCCTTGCAACATTAACCAAAACGGCCTTGCTGTGCTGGTACTGCGAACGGCTGAAAGCAAGGGGAAACTACAGCCGTAATTTTTCCCGAGGACATGCAGCTTTACTGTATGATTAAATGATGATGGCATCCTCTTGGGTAAAATATTCCGGAGGTAAAATAGTCCCCCATTCGGATCTCCGGGCGGGGACTACTCAGGAGGATGTCGTTATCAGGAGAAAGAAAACTGGCATTCTACGGATCGGAGCGTGGAATGTCAGATCCCTTAATCGGGCAGGTAGGTTAGAAAATTTAAAAAGGGAAATGGATAGGTTAAAGTTAGATATAGTGGGAATTAGTGAAGTTCGGTGGCAGGAGGAACAAGACTTCTGGTCAGGTGACTACAGGGTTATAAACACAAAATCAAATAGGGGTAATGCAGGAGTAGGTTTAATAATGAATAGGAAAATAGGAATGCGGGTAAGCTACTACAAACAGCATAGTGAACGCATTATTGTGGCCAAGATAGATACGAAGCCCACACCTACTACAGTAGTACAAGTTTATATGCCAACTAGCTCTGCAGATGATGAAGAAATTGAAGAAATGTATGATGAAATAAAAGAAATTATTCAGATAGTGAAGGGAGACGAAAATTTAATAGTAATGGGTGACTGGAATTCGAGTGTAGGAAAACGGAGAGAAGGAAACATAGTAGGTGAATATGGATTGGGGCTAAGAAATGAAAGAGGAAGCCACCTAGTAGAATTTTGCACAGAGCACAACTTGATCATAGCTAACACTTGGTTTAAGAATCATGAAAGAAGGTTGTATACGTGGAAGAACCCTGGAGATACTAAAAGGTATCAGATAGATTATATAATGGTAAGACAGAGATTTAGGAACCAGGTTTTAAGTTTAAGACATTTCCAGGGGCAGATGTGGACTCTGACCACAATCTATTGGTTATGACCTGTAGATTAAAACTGAAGAAACTGCAAAAATGTGAGAAATTAAGGAGATGGGACCTGGATAAACTGAAAGAACCAGAGGTTGTACAGAGTTTCAGAGAGAGCATAAGGGAACAATTGACAGGAATAGGGGAAAGAAATACAGTAGAAGAAGAATGGGTAGCTCTGAGGGATATAGTAGTGAAGGCAGCAGAGGATAAAGTAGGTAAAAAGACGAGGGCTGCTAGAAATCCTTGGGTAACAGAAGAAATATTGAATTTAATTGATGAAAGGAGAAAATATAAAAATGCAGTAAATGAAGCAGGCAAAAAGGAATACAAACGTCTCAAAAATGAGATCGACAGGAAGTGCAAAATGGCTAAACAGGAATGGCTAGAGGACAAATGTAAGGATGTAGAAGCTTATCTCACTAGGGGTAAGATAGATACTGCCTACAGGAAAATTAGAGAGACCTTTGGAGAGAAGAGAACCACGTGTATGAATATCAAGAGCTCAGATGGCAGCCCAGTTCTAAGCAAAGAAGGGAAGGCAGAAAGGTGGAAGGAGTATATAGAAGGCTTATACAAGGGCGATGTACTTGAGGACAATATTATGGAAATAGAAGAGGATGTAGATGAAGACGAAATGGGAGATACGATACTGCGTGAAGAGTTTGACAGAGCACTGAAAGACCTGAGTCGAAACAAGGCCCCCGGAGTAGACAACATTCCATTAGAACTACTGATGGCCTTGGGAGAGCCAGTCATGACAAAACTCTACCAGCTGGTGAGCAAGATGTATGAGACAGGCGAAATACCCTCAGACTTCAAGAAGAATATAATAATTCCAATCCCAAAGAAAGCAGGTGCTGACAGATGTGAAAATTACCGAACTATCAGTTTAATAAGCCACGGCTGCAAAATACTAACGCGAATTCTTTACAGACGAATGGAAAAACTGGTAGATGCAGACCTCGGGGAGGATCAGTTTGGATTCCGTCGAAATGTTGGAACACGTGAGGCAATACTGACCTTACGACTTATCTTAGAAGAAAGATTAAGAAAAGGCAAATCTACGTTTCTAGCATTTGTAGACTTAGAGAAAGCTTTTGACAATGTTGACTGGAATACTCTTTCTCAAATTCTAAAGGTGGCAGGGGTAAAATACAGGGAGCGAAAGACTATTTATAATTTGTACAGAAACCAGATGGCAGTAATAAGAGTCGAGGGGCATGAAAGGGAAGCAGTGGTTGGGAAAGGAGTGAGACAGGGTTGTAGCCTCTCCCCGATGTTATTCAATCTGTATATTGAGCAAGCAGTAAAGGAAACAAAAGAAAAATTTGGAGTAGGTATTAAAATTCATGGAGACGAAGTAAAAACTTTGAGGTTCGCCGATGACATTGTAATTCTGTCAGAGACGGCAAAGGACTTGGAAGAGCAGTTGAACGGAATGGACAGTGTCTTGAAAGGAGGATATAAGATGAACATTAACAAAAGCAAAACGAGGATAATGGAATGTAGTCAAATTAAATCGGGTGATGCTGAGGGAATTAGATTAGGAAATGAGACACTTGAAGTAGTAAAGGAGTTTCGCTATTTAGGAAGTAAAATAACTGATGATGGTCGAAGTAGAGAGGATATAAAATGTAGACTGGCAATGGCAAGGAAAGCGTTTCTGAAGAAGAGAAATTTGTTAACATCGAATATAGATTTATGTATCAGGAAGTCGTTTCTGAAAGTATTTGCTTGGAGTGTAGCCATGTATGGAAGTGAAACATGGACGATAACTAGTTTGGACAAGAAGAGAATAGAAGCTTTCGAAATGTGGTGCTACAGAAGAATACTGAAGATAAGGTGGATAGATCACGTAACTAATGAGGAGGTATTGAATAGGATTGGGGAGAAGAGAAGTTTGTGGCACAACTTGACTAGAAGAAGGGATCGGTTGGTAGGACATGTTTTGAGGCATCAAGGGATCACAAATTTAGCATTGGAGGGCAGCGTGGAGGGTAAAAATCGTAGAGGGAGACCGAGAGATGAGTACACTAAGCAGATTCAGAAGGATGTAGGTTGCAGTAGGTACTGGGAGATGAAGCAGCTTGCACAGGATAGAGTAGCATGGAGAGCTGCATCAAACCAGTCTCAGGACTGAAGACAACAACACAACAATTGCCTCAAAGAAAATAGAAACTGATACCCAAAAATAACACTGAAACAACAAAATAGAATCATAATAAAAGTAACAAACATACTAGAAAAAGAAATACATGACAGAAAAAAATATTACAGAGAACAAACAGGACTTAGCTTCTACATCAGATGTAGAGAACACACAAAGATCCCACCAGTAACCTATACACTTTCTTTCTACATCTAAAAAGCCACAAAAATAAAATAGGAAACATCAGAACAGCAATCTAGATATTACACAAAATTCCAAAAGGCATCAGCAGGAATATTTTAGAAGAAATGGAAATGCACCTACTCATAAAAACCACCTGGACGATATTCTAAACGCACAAACAGGCCTAAAACAAAACTTAAACACTATTTAAAAGATTTTATTAACATTTTGAGGCAATAAAGCAAAAAATATACCAAAGATTAGATAAACAACAACTCAAACCACAATATCTATGATATTGCAAGACTGCAAGAAAATTACGATCAGACATATATGCAGTACATACATACATTATGAACAACTTAACATAAGTGTGCTTTTGCACATATACTGCGTAAACTACCCTCTAATTGACAACGTTTATACTATGTATAACGATTGCAGGCTGTATTACGAAATGGCAATAATTCCGAAGTAAGCTTATAGTACAAAGGAATAATAAAATCTAGGTAGCTAACAGGGATTAACTATTCGTTAATCTGCACCAGTAATGGTTTGAGGTCCGAAATACACTGGTGTGCAGTTCCTAACGACGAGAGTAACTTTAACACGATGTGGTAACGACGCTCGATGAAACATGGACCACACATACAAATAACTGCTACAGGATAGTATACGAGTTAACTGAAAGAAATAGGCAACGAGACTAATACAGACTATAAAGACAATAATTACACTGAAGTCATAGCGATTTATAACGGTCCCCTGGACATTAGAAAATGCGGGAATGTTTCTTAATATGGTGTGTGATAATCATGGACAGCAATTCGCGCTCTGCAACGTACCCCCATGCTGGGCACAAGGTTGATAAGGAGAGCTAATGGCAGGGCATACCATTCCTCCACAAGCGCAGTTGACGCATGCTAGATGGTCCTTGGTGCATGTGGACATGCTTCAGTATCTCAGTCCAACGCGCTCCACATGCGCTCGATGAGATTAAGTCGGGGGAACGGCAGGCCAGTCCATTAGTCGAATATCGTGTCATTACAGGAGATCCTCCACCTGCGCGGTCGCGTATTGTTACTGATAAAAATGAAGTCAGGACCGAACGAAAAGACGCACATGGGAATGGAATATTGTGCCACAATAATCCTGACCGTTGAATCTACTGATTTCGAAGATTTGGAGGTCAGTGCGCCCATTAAACATTATGCCTCCCCATTCCATAACACCTAGACCACCAAAAACGATTATTTTCAACAGTGTTCCTAGATGCATTACGTGTTCCTACCTCTCGCCTTATGACGGTACGGTCAGCATTGTCGAAGAAAATCGTTTTGAAGATAGTAACTGTTCTCGAAAGAACAGGTACCATTGACGACCATGTAGCTTCTTTAGAATAAATGATAATTAATTGAAACCCTCAGTTCCCGACAGGTGTTGTTGATATACCTCGATGGGGACAGCTGAAAACGTGTGCCCCGACCGGGACTCGAAGCCGGGTTCTCATGCTTGCATGGCAAACGCATTTTCAGCTCTCCCCATCGAGGTATATCAACAACACCTCTCAGCAGCTCGAGGTTTCAATTAATTATCATTTAAAATCTTTTTGGTAGTCCGTTCTATTGTGTGGGGACACATAATGTTACATCACCGCACTGACTTCCAAATCTTCATGTTCGAGAATGCTCCTAGGTGCATTATAACCATATGAGGGTACGTTCAGCATTGTTACACTTGGTCGTTTTGGTGGTCCAGGTGTTATGGTGGGAGGGAGAAACATAATGCTGCATGGCCATACTGACCACGATGTCACTGAACACAGTAAGCTCACCGGTAAACGTGAAACGTCCCCTCAGAAAAATTATTGAATTACTGTGCTGATAAATCTCTTACATTATTTGATTTTCAAACAGCCGAGCAAAACTGAACGTACTCAGACATTTCGCTCTTTACCTATTCTGATCAACACTAAACTGACACACAATATTTTTAGCGCAACGCAATCTGACTTTCAATCATCCCTACAAAAGAATGGCCCTGACTAACATTAACCTATAACTTTCACAAATCACTTACCTCACAAAAATCTTCGTTACTCGAACTAGTGCAATATAGCGAGCGCCACTACTGCCAGCTAAATAATAGATTCAAACTACTGAAGGCACTAACTACTGATAGGCATAGTTAGCAAATGAAAGAACAAACAATGTATTTACCTTAATAGTGTTCAAAAGTCATAATATATATAGCAGTTCATGACATCCATTCTTACAAATGTACTGTTTGTGATGGAGACACGTCCAGATCATCCGCTCTCAAAAACCCGCCATCTCACTTCCCCACATCCACCACTGCTGGCGGCTCACCTCCAACTGCGCAACGCTACGCGCTGTTAACAGCCAACAGCCCAACACTACAATAGTGAATATTACAACAATGCCACCCAGCGACAGACTGCACACAGCACAGCCAGAGATTTTCATACAGAGCGCTACGTGGCGATACTAATAGAAAAACCTACAAACGTTATTGCGACACTGTGAGTACAGGTGCGTCTTTTCCAGCGTGCGTTCGGCCTTTTCTTCATTTTTGTGGATGGTAAATCCCAACGAGCGCATTGAGGAAACGTATTACAAGTTTGCAGCACGTCCACCTGCGCTAATGACCATCCAGCAGTTGTCAACGGTGTTGGTGGAGGAATGGAACGGCATACCGCAGGAACTCCTTACCAAACATGTGGCCATAGGGGAGCACGTTGTAGAGTGTGCATTGCCGTCCGTGGCGTTCACACTCGCTATTAAGAACCACGTCCTTCCTTTTGTAATGTCCGGAGGACCTGCATGGATCTCGGTGGACTCTGTGTAATTATTGTCTTTGAACAGAAATGTCATTTCTGTTCGTCTCATTGCACAATTAGCGATAGACGCGAGCAGACCAAGGATTCAAATCAATACGAGAGATCCACGAGACAGGAAATGACACAGAAATGTACTCAACTTTGCACTGCAATTGAACTTCAGATGCTATAATTCTCCACCGGAGAGATGGAATCACGCAACAGTGACAACATAACACAAGATGTTCAAATGGTTCAAATGGCTCTGAGCACTATGGGACTCAACTGCTGTGGTCATCAGTCCCCTAGAACTTAGAACTACTTAAACCTAACTAACCTTAGGACATCAAACACATCCATGCCCAAGGCAGGATTCGAACCTGCGACCGTAGCAGTCGAACGGTTCCGGACTGCGCGCCGAGAACCGCGAGACCACCGCGGCAGGCTCACAAGATGTAAAGGAGAGGACAGGGCCTCAAATATGTCTCTGCCCCCGTGGCGCTCTGCTCCCAGTATGTTCGCGTCGACCGCTGCCAATTCTCTGTAACACAACACACATCAACGGCAGACAATATTGTGAGACATAAACTACACAATCTTATCTAGAGAACAGGTGATCAGTACAATTGAATACAAACAAATTAGCCTCCGTCAGTTACTTGGCCAGAGCCAGCCCTTAAACTTTGATTAATAAGTTCGCCAAAAATTATGCCCTAAAGTTGAGATGACAAGAATTATCTCGGCGCACATTTACATGCCAAACTACCAAATGAACTACGAGGTAGAATAGAGGACGTATCTCGGCGTGTCTTGAAACGCCAGAGCCGGACTTACTACTAGTTGCACTTCTAGCCACATCTTTAACCACGCTTCATGTCGGTTGGTTGGGGGTAGCCACCCTTCCTCAACTATCGTCAAGATAGTCACGACACCGAGTTAAGTGATAAACAACTAAAACAACTCCAAAGGATTTTTAGTACACCGGCATATTCAATTAAGCCGCACGCAATCCACCGAAGCAACTCGGCGACTCCAGTTCAATCGGCCGGCGCAGATTATAACAGACTCGAAGGAACTTGTCCTTCCGACCTCTAGGAAAACCAAATCACAATGGGCGGTGGATCTGCAAACACGACTCAACACGCCGTAGCCGATGGCCAGTCTCCTTCCTTGTCCGACTCATTCTCTTGCCGTCCTGCCTACGTACCACAGTCCCACGTGACTCTCGCTCACCACCGATCCCGACACACCTCCTCAGCAGAGCGCACGCGCTGCCGTTAAATCCGCCCCGCCAAAGATGAACAGAAGACAAATAAGCATCGAAGTCGACTCAAAGATCAAAATGACGTTCGGTGGAAACTGGCGCCAGAAATGCACCAGCTCAGATAATGTTTGGCAGTAACACATTTTGCAGAAGTTACTGGGAGTGTATATATTGCGACGTAGGAGGTAGTGCGGTCATAAGTAAAGCAGCACCTGGTTGGTGACAAGCATAGAGTAAATATCTCTGGAGTGAGCATTCACATGCGCAGAACGGATTTTGTGTTCTACATTGCCGGGCTGGTCACGTATTCTCGGGAAGTCGTGTGTTTGTCCGTATAGCGCCCCGTATATTTGAAATGTCACTACATCCCTAGTACAGACGGATACCTTTCGCACGTGTCGTGGATTATTTATATATGTTGCGCAGACATTTTAACAATATCCATTTGATACCGGGAATAAACCAGCTACGTAACTTTTAAGAGCAAGTGATATTGCATTGCGCTTCTTTGCGATAGATGTCTCAGTTCAGATGGACTCGATTTTTGTTAGTTTTCGGTATGATACGGCACTTTATAGTATTACAGAGCCTGACGTACATTTTTGCAGTGATAGTCTTGCAAAACGACTTGGCAGTACGCTAGTATTTTCGCAAGTGCCCGAAAAACACCGAATTTGCCACACACTAGCGATTATATCCCTGCTAATTCGTCCTTTTTTTCTGTTATTTCTGCGTATTTATTTTCTCGTTTTTGCGACCTAAAGCACAATTTGTCTTACTGGTGACAGTTTGAAGTATTTATTTAAAGCATTTTGCGTATTTGCTCCCAATTTATTAAATAAATATTAGACTGAGTAATCTACACTCCTGGAAATTGAAATAAGAACACCGTGAATTCTTTGTCCCAGGAAGGGGAAACTTTATTGACACATTACTGGGGTCAGATACATCACATGATCACACTGATAGAACCACAGGCACATAGACACAGGCAACAGAGCATGCACAATGTCGGCACTAGTACAGTGTATATCCACCTTTCGCGGCAATGCAGGCTGCTATTCTCCCATGGAGACGATCGTAGAGATGCTGGATGTAGTCCTGTGCAACGGCTTGCCATGCCATTTCCACGTGGCGCCTCAGTTGGACCAGCGTTCGTGCTGCACGTGCAGACCGCGTGAGACGACGCTTCATCCAGTCCCAAACATGCTCAATGGGGGACAGATCCGGAGATCTTGCTGGCCAGGTTAGTTGATTTACACCTTCTAGAGCACGTTGGGGGGCACAGGATACACGGACTTGCATTGTCCTGTTGGAACAGCAAGTTCCCTTGCCGGTCTAGGAATGGTAGAACGATGGGTTCGATGACGGTTTGGATGTACCGTGCACTATTCAGTGTCCCCTCGACGATCACCAGAGGTGTACGGCCAGTGTAGGAGATCGCTCCCCACACCATGATGCCGGGTGTTGGCCCTGTGTACCTCGGTCGTATGCAGTCCTGATTGTAGCGCTCACCTGCACGGCGCGAAACACGCATACGACCATCATTGGCACCAAGGCAGAAGCGACTCTCATCGCTGAAGACGACACGTCTCCATTCGTTCCTCCATTCACGTCTGTCGCGACACCACTGGAGGTGGGATGCACGATGTTGGGGCGTGAGCGGAAGACGGCCTAACGGTGTGGGGGACCGTAGCCCAGCTTCATGGAGACGGTTGCGAATGGTCCTCGCCGATACCCCAGGAGCAACAGTGTCCCTAATTTGCTGGGAAGTGGCGGTGCGGTCCCCTACGGCACTGCGTAGGATCCTACGGTCTTGGCGTGCATCCGTGCGTCGCTGCGGTCCGGGCCCAGGTCGACGGGCACGTGCACCTTCCGCCGACCACTGGCGACAACATCGATGTACTGTGGAGACCTCACGCCCCACGTGTTGAGCAATTCGGCAGTACGTCCAGCCGGCCTCCCGCATGCCCACTATACGCCCTCGCTCAAAGTCCGTCAACTGCACATACGGTTCACGTCCACGCTGTCGCGGCATGCTACCAGTGTTAAAGACTGCGATGGAGCTCCGTATGCCACGGCAAACTGGCTGACACTGACGGCGGCGGTGCACAAATGCTGCGCAGCTAGCGCTATTCGACGGCCAACACCGCGGTTCCTGGTGTGTCCGCTGCGCCGTGCGTGTGATCATTGCTTGTACAGCCCTCTCGCAGTGTCCGGAGCAAGTATGGTGGGTCTGACACACCGGTGTCAATGTGTTCTTTTTTCCATTTCCAGGAGTGTATATACGTAATCGAAAAGTCACTGTTCCACTAGCAAATTTACGAGAGGAAGCGATTGTTTTTAAGCTTTTGTACGAGCCGTAATATCTATTACATGTAGTCATAAAATCGTAGCAAAATAGGTCTCCAGAATCAAGCCTTAATTATAAGGCGTCTCGAAATTTTTCACATATACCGTGTCCCTTACTAATATGATAACTATAATTAGAGCTACATGGTAAGTACCCATGAAAAGTTACTATCCCGCCTTTCGCATATTTTCCTTTGCATCCGTAGCAACAACAGTAATTCACCATCGCTATTACACTACCAACAAACGGTGAAACACAACAAAAACTCTCGATATTACGAACTTCAAACGCTGCGGAAAGCACACACGCGCAGCGAAGACCCGAAAGCACGTGACAATCCTAGTTTAATGTTGACAACGTGCGCAGAACGCAATGCTCACTCCAGAGATATTTACTCTATGGTGACAAGGCGACAACACGCAGCAGAGTGCGGTAGGGCAGAGGTAACTCGCTTGTTGGGGAGGGGAAGGGGTGGCGGCGTGTGTCTGGCGGCCAGCAGTGCCGCGTGGCGCCGCCTCCCTCCTCGCGTTTCGCGCGCCTCTGTGCTCCCTGCCCCCTGCTGCCTCCCGCGGCCGGCTGCAGAGCGGCCACGCTGGGGCTAGTGGCGAGGGCAGCGCGTGGGAACGGCGCCGCGGCCGGCCTCACACGACACGGCAAGACACGCGCGCGCGTGCCGCCGGCCGCCAGCTGCCCCCGTTGCACGCCGACAGCTGCCACTTGCCGCATCCGCGCTGCAACAGGCGACCGCCCGCTTATAAAGTCACCCGAGCTCTCACCTCGTCCCCGCGCACCAGTGGCGGCCTGCGACAGCAATAATTTTGCGAGAAGTTTTTTTTTAATTTACGAGCAACCCTTACTACAACCTCATAGCGGCTCTGTCCACAGCCTTTGCATTTTATCCATAGTTTCCTAAGGGATCTTCGATGTACGGCTGGTTTAAGTGTGATCGGCCAATGAGGCCATATCCGCCCGACTCACGGGCTGTCCATATGGTCGTATACTCACAAGGGAACCTCCCCATCGCACCCGCATCCCCTTCGGATTTAATTACAAGTCGGCACAGTGTATAGGCCTTGAAAACCTGAACACAGATCAGTCGATAATACAGGAAGAAGTTGTGTGGAACTATGAGAAAAATAAGAAACATACACAAACTGAGTAGTCCATAAGGCCGGCACGGTAGCTCAGCATGCTCGGTCAGAGGATTAGCTACCCTCTGTAATAAAAAAAAAACTGAGTGAACGAATCAACAAAGAACCTGAACGGCTGTCATCGGACGTCCGCCACGAACAAATTCATAGACCAATATAGAGCAAGCCGGCACGGTAGCTCAGCGTGTTCGGTCAGAGGGTGACGTACCCTCTGTAATAAAAAAACTGAGTTAACAGATCAACAGCGAAATTAAATGGATGTCTTACGACGTCCGCTCCGAGCAGATACAACTAACTAAAGCGAACAAAAAACAAAGCCGGCACGGTAGCTCAGCGTGTTCAGTCAGAGGGTTGTGTGCTCTCTGTAATAAAAAAAAATTGAGCTAAGGTATCAGCGATCAACTTGAATGGATGTCTTGTGACGTCCGCCCAGACCAAACGCAACGAACTATATCGAACAAAATGAAGAAACAAATATAGCCGGCACGGTAACTCAGCGTGTTCAGTCAGAGGGTTTACTACCCTCTGTATTAAAAAAACTGAGTTAATGGACAAGGACAAACTGAAACGGGTGTCTTTCGACGTCCGCCCTGAGCAGATACAACGAACGAAAAAGAACAAAATGAGATTAAAAATTTTAAAAAGTGAAAAGTTTACTGTCTTTATTTTCGCAAAGTTATGATCTGTCCGTTCGTTCACTGAAGTCTCTGTTCACTGTAATAAGTTTAGTGTCTGTGTAAAGCGACCGCACCGCAAAACCGTGCGATTAGTAGACGAAAGGACGTACCTCTCCAATGGGAACCGAAAACGTTTGATCGCAAGATCATAGGCCAACCGATTCCTCCACAGGAAAACACGTCTGATATATTCTACACGACACTAGTGACGGCATGTGCGTCACATGACAGCAAAATGTTGTCGACCCACCTAACTTGTACACTTACCGAATGGGTAAAAAGATTCTTCTACCTTTCGATGTTTGTTTAGGTGTAGCGTCCCCATAATAGGGCGCAGTTACCTCGCATCGGACGGTCGGACGGACAGATAATTATTGTCCGAAAATAAAAAATTAAACTTCTCAGTCGAGAGAGGACTCGAACCAAGGACCTCTCGTTCTGCAGCTGCTCACGCTAACCACGGGACCACGGCCCAACTGAGCTCGCATTATCCTTGATGTTGCCTATCTTATGCATGGTCTACTCAGTTTGTATATTTTTCTCATTTTGTTCATAGTTCCACACAACTTCTTCCTGTTGTCTCGACTAATCTGTGTTCAGTTTTTCAAGGCCTATCCACTGTGCCAACTTATAATTAAATCTGAGGGGGGGGGGGGGGGGTGCGATGGGGGAGGTTCCCTTGTAAGGCCGACCGCTGAAGCTCGTCCACCCGACAGATGACCAGCTACCAGACCGTCGTGAGGCAACTGAAGTATTTGGTGCCTCGTCTCCATTCCCTCTGTAATGTACTTGAATTACGTAACCATTACGGCACCTCACCTCAACCTCTCGATACCAGCAATACTCTACTGTGTTTCTGTAGAATAGTTAACGTATTTATGAGACAACAATCAGATTTGATTTCATTAATGTAGAGGTACTTTGATACATCGATATGTTTATATTGCAATGATATTATTCTTATGTGGATTCTCTCTTTTGTCACTATGATCTTTGACGTACTTGTAACTCTGAAGTTTTGGGCGTGTAAGCGGTTATTAAAAAGTCAAGTCTTGGACGTCATGTTGGAAAGACGCAAATTGTAGTCAGTTCATAAAATGTCAACTTTAACAGTGAGGAAGATATTTTCAAGTTTAATCTTCAAGAATGGTTTGTGAAACACATCTATAAAACTTTTGAATATCACAGAATAACACCTAGGCCTCTTTGCATCCGAGCTTGGAATCATCACTACCTACATTTTCGACGATAGAGCCATGAATTCACAACGAGGCCAGCGTGGCAAACACGAAAAGATGAGTGCCTAGTTTATCCATTATTTCATGAAATGACTTTATTAACTGTGCTCTAATGACACCTAACACATAATATAACTTTGTTGTTGCCCGAAAATGCAGTATTTAGCAGCGTGAGCAACACCATAATCATAATTAACTTCTGACCTTTGTTGTGGTAGGGTTGTTAGACCTCTTTATATAAATCCGTTGTTTTATCTACAAAAAAAACTCCCTCTAATCAAACAATTCCTTCTTTGCAATATAAACTGATATAAAAAAGTGAAATAAGTTCATAACTAGAAAAGAAAATTAGAACAACACAAATTATAAACCTGAGCCTGTCGTGAAAAATATGCAGTGTATTGCATTCTTAAATCATGCCGAAATTGTTAAGACTGTTCGGTTTTGCGTCGGATGGTGACTTTGAAACTACGCAATAGTTCCAAGGAACACCTACTCGTCATCTTCAGCAGATTATGTTGACTGTCAACATGATTATGTTAACATGATAACGCCGGGAAGGCGTATCTTTTTGCTAGCAAGAGAATGCAGCTGGTAGTTCTCCATCTCCTCGTCAATTAAGATCCTGTATAACAAGCAAGTACATTTGACTGCAACATTATCAGGCTTTTAAATGTCAGTATTTCTTTGCACCAATCTCTATTATTCCAAGGACACATTGTGTCACTTGAAACCTTACAAAGAGGCTTGTTGAATATCGATGGTAGGCGATGAAAACCTCGTAACTCTATCTGTCTGTGACAACTTCCTACTTCCAGTAACCAGTAACTCCATTATCAAAGAGAGATTTGAAGCTGCATGGATTTCTCTAGCCTGTCAATAACTAGCTTTTGCATGTCCATCCTTTTAGCAGGAGCCGGTTGGTGTGGCCGAGCGGTTCTAGGCGCTTCAGTCTGGAACCGCGCGACGGCTACGGTCGCAGGTTCGAATCCTGTCTCGGGCATGGATGTTTGTGATGTCCTTAGCTTAGTTAGGTTTAACTAGTTCTAAGTTCTAGGGGACTGATGACCTCAGATGTTAAGTCCCACAGTGCTCAGAGCCATTTCAATCAATTTTAGCAGGAGGTCTCTGGGACGACGGCCGTTTGCTATCGTGACAAAAAATAAAAACACCTACAGCCGTCCTTATGATTTTATTTTATTTCGTCGCTACCAGTTTCGACGCTTCATTGCGTCATCATCAGGCTGTTTTGATGCGGTACGGTGGTTGGAGTGCTGACACATTATCTGCGGGTACAGTAACTCTGGCAACTGATGGGTTATGATGCACGGGGATCGTATCCACCTGTACCGCATCAAAACAGCCTGAAGATGACGCAGTGAAGCGTCAAAACTGGTAGCGACAAAATAAAATAAAATCATAAGGACGACTGTAGGTACTTTTGTTTTTTGTCATGATGTCAGTAACTAGGCTTCTACTATATACCTGCACATTTAGCAACTTCATCTGTATCTTTTTTCATTATTTTTAAGAAACCGTTCTTGCCTCTCCTGTAAAATTTAACAAAACAGAGTTACGGGGTTTGCATTGCCTTTTATCGACATGCTCTTTATTGTTTGTTGTAGGTATCTGGCAAGCGACTCTTTCGAAATATTGAGACGGACGTTATAGTTGGGAGAATAGTAAAGGAGTCTTCCGAGCAATCTGAGATGTCTTGCACCTTTTTACATAGTTTTCCCGAAAGAAGACAATGTCAAGGCTATAGTAGGTTTTTGGGAAAAGTGGGAGTTTTCGAAGCGTGGGATGCATAGACTGGAACCATTTAAGAATAAAGAATCCACGTCATTCCTGTAACAAGTTCATAGCTAGACACGTAGGGGCGTATAGCAAAAGGAGCGACAGTGGAGTTTTCTCGCATTGGAGCCTTTTAAAGCAACTTGAAGAAGAAGCGCTTGGTACTGGACGTCGCTGCGTTCTTCGAGGAACACACATTGTGTACCTTACGTCCTCTTGGCAGATGAAGGCTATCCGCTAAAGTCTTAACCTGATGAGAACATTTCCACTGCCAAAATTTGGATCAACGCAAACAATTTACAAGGTTCGGCAAGTAACAGAATGCTTTCTTTGAATAATAAGAACCGCTGCAAATAAATACTGACATTTAAAAGGCTGACAATGCTGCATTCAAATGTACTTGCTTATTATACAGCATCTTAATTGACGATGAGGTGGAAGAACTACCAGCTGCATTTACTTGTTAGCTAAAAGATACGCTACTGTCGGCGAAAGGTGTGATGTCAGAGCAGCGTATTCCGGCCGAGAAAAAATTATGACATTCATTTCCGCAGGAGAGGGGCACAAATGAAACCGGTTTGGGTACTTTACAGAATAATAGTTATATAGGGTACACGTATAGTTGAAAGTGTTCTTCTCAGTTTCGGTTTTGAATTAAGTCAATAGAATTTTTTAAATAGTCTTATTGAATGACATTGTACGTCACGCAAGTATGTACTAGTTTCTAGTAAAAAATGTGTCACATATTCAGTAAAGCTGATCGCACAATACTATGTTTCTTACTACGTTTTTGTCAGCTTTTCCACTTAGCTTCCACTTATTATGCTCTGCAATTTTTAAGCATAGTTTCCCTGGTATGTAGCGGTGCTCAAAACTCGGGTCAGTTATAATGTATTCATAAGATTCATAAGCTGCTCAAAGTCTGAAGCAAGAAACACACCGAGACACAAGCAGCAAGAGGCGGCCGCTATCACGACGTCCGACTACGTCCGATCAGTCCCATTTTATTGGGATCCTTCCCTCAATGTACGACCTTATACGTCCGACAACGTCGTGTTCAGTTGGCAGGTGTGCAGTGAACGCATGCCAATGCCATTAAATGTCTTTGAATTAGTCGATCGTTAGTATAGGGTCATCCAGCTAATCGGACGAATACGGTTCGAATGGACGCCTAGCGTAAGACTGGAGCGACACAGGCAGCTGCTTGGGGTGCTAAGCTGAAAGGGGCGCCTTAGGCGCCCTTTGTGCGAAACTCGTACCTGAGGTGTATCATAATCTGTAACTAAAACCGTGACGGGATAAAAGTATACGATAATAACGCCAAAACATTACAGTAAATATGGGTCCGCAAAAGGGCCGTTTGCGAGATAACTATGAATTTGTCGTTAAGAGCCGCCACTGATTTCAGTATGATGTATTGTCGTATTTAGAAATGTATCTGAAATGTAAACTTTTCCTTCTAGTCCCTACATAACTGGGCTCGAATTCCACCTAAAGTCTACCTTAACAAAAAAATTTGATGCTACTTTCAGCACGTTCTTTCACACAATTTCGTAGTCACTCGTACGTTTAAAAGGGATGCGTTCCATGTGCCGTCCTCGTATTTCGATGCAGTACTGCACTCGTCTCTGCAGCGACTGAAGAATTCTTTCAAACATCCCCGCACATCCTGTAAATCTTCACAACCCTTTACGATTCTCTATTTCAGTTCTGGAACCGTATAAACTCTACGTATAAATAAAGTGCTGTAAACTTCAGTTCTGAGGTGAATGTGGACAGAAAAATTCAGAGGATTCTCTTCGTGTGACCTTAGACTCTTGCTGTCCATTTTCGACTCGCGGCCCACGAGAAAGATGGGCCCCGCAACGAACTTGTAACTTGAGATTAGTCGGCTACTCCTCCAAACTTCACGAATGCTCGACTCCCACGGGAAATCAATATGTAATCAAAAATAGTGTCATGTACTGCCGAGAGCTTGCATTCACTTAAACAAGGAGTCAAGAATTATTAAAATCCTCTGAAATTGTTGCCCGCTCCCCATCGGAGACGGCTACTGGCAATCGTGAGACCTGCAGTGTTACTCCTAAAACGTACGCGCCACTCCCTTTCTCGTGGGCATCGCTTCGGCTGTATTGATGCACTGTATGTTTTGCATAAACAACGGACTGTGGCAGTTCCCAATCATGCATGCACCACACTTCCCAACGTTGAGTGAGGTAAGGTAGGACACGTGTGAAATTTATGCCCAATTTCATGGAGACTTAATCGAAAAGCTTACGTTTCAGACACATATATAGTACCTACAACAATACGAGATCGAGCTAAGAGTAATACCTCCGAATTTCTTATGTGAAAACTCTCATTTAAAGTTTTTTAAATAAAAAACGTTAACATTCTACATCTTTGTTCTTAGTGTGTACATACTTCCACCCTTCTGCAGCTAGAGGGCTCCGAATTGTAGCGTGTAACATGGTGGTGCGTAGCGTAATTGTCGGTACCTGAGAAACAGTTCAGAAAACTGTATACACGAATTCGAAGAGTTCATCCCAACATGCAAAACCCTGCCCTTCAGGGTGACAATACCAGACCACTTATGAGCGCTGCGACATTTGCAACAATCCGACGCCTTAGGTTCACTCTCATGGATCGTCGTCCACACACTCCCGACTTGGCCCCATCTAATTTTCAGCTGTTTCAAAAAGTTAAAGAGCACTTTCGAGGACCGCACTTTGATAGTGATGATGTGATACGAGTAGAGATGAGGTTGTGACTCTGCCCACAAACATTCTACAGTGACGGTATCAACAAAATTGTGTTTCGTTGGGAGAAATGTTTTATCTCCAGGGTGACTATGTTGCGAAACGAAGATCTAGACCTGAAGAATAAAGACGTAGAATGTTATTAACATTTGTTTTATTTAAAAAGATTTACATAAAAATTTCGGAGGTATTACTTTTGAGCACGCTCCCTTATTTCATGCTGAACTCAGTGGCAGTCGTAACCAGACCTTTTCGTTTCCGGACCCATATTTACTGGAACGTTTTAGCTTTTGTCCTCGTATCCTTTTTTGTATCAGTTTTCTCTACTATTGTCTACCCTGTACATACAATAACAGAATATAATACTTTCATCTGACACCATTCAGGAGGCGTACATGACAGTTTACAGTGGAGCTGTTATCAGTAATTAAACACACGTCCACGGCTGGAAAGATGTGAACGCTACCATTCACTTCCGGATTAGATTGATATATTTATAGCACGAGTAAAATGAGTAGAAACCCAAGGAAGCGTACCAAATTACACGTAACTTGTGTAGAAAAACCTCCTCGAAATAGCCCTTCTTCAACGGCAGTGAACAATTTGTCACGTGAGGGAATTTTCGCCGGTATTTCAAAACGATCATATTTGGCATTCTGCGAAATCCCTGAATTAACCAACAGCGGCACTACTTTTTGCGTCGCATGCAGTACACCATTAACAATGGGCTATTTCCGCCTTTTCACCAATGTCATGCTGTTTTCTGGTCTTGACCGTTGTTTCAGATTTCCTTCTGTAGGCAATGATCAGAAGTGCTCAGCATATTGTCTTGACGGGTAGCGTAACTAACAGTGGGTCTCCAGTGACTTTGTCCCTTCACAGTTCATATATAGGTAGGGATGAGTTATACCTGACTACGGAGAAGAAATTGATAGCAACATTGTCAACCAAACCGATTTTATGCCACTGAGAAATGCAAGGTTTCGCAATTATTTGGTTCAAAAGCAGTGTATGTCGTTTAAGTTTCATCAATTCTCACAATTTTCCATACTTTTCAGAGCATCATGCTGACTTCAGCTTTATGTTCGCCCGTACGTAAAGACATAACCGAACCGTGATTAGAGTTCAAAATTCCATGAAATACTCGTTGTCTCCTTAGGAATCCTCCAATTTTGTGAGAAGTTTGCCCCTTGTTTCAGACTCGATATCGTTTACTTCATATACTTGCAGTACTTGTTTCGATATTCCTCTTTGAAATCACCGTTGGAGATTATACTTCTACTATCTATCCTTTCTACTTGAACAGGTATTGTAATGATGATAGTATGGACAAAACGTTACGGTAATCTGAGACTAATAGCACTTTTACATTTAAGTTCGGCGTACGACAACTGATTGAGACAGAATATAAATAAAAAAATGGTTTCGGTGCCTCTCGCATTCACATAGGGCAGTAAACGATGTATCTACTAAAGTATACAACAATGGAAAACGATCACCCTGACAGGTTGAAGAGATTAAGACAAAACAAGAGTTTGGGCAACATAATCTCAATAAACAGTTTGTCTTCAGTGTGGCAGACCCAGTAACGCTATTTTCAAAACCTTCCATGGACAAATTCACCACCATAAATGAAAGAGTCACCGTGGCAATACCATAAGACTGGTTCATTGCCGTCAATATTGAACAGGAAATAAATAAACGTGAGGTGATAGCTGATAAGCCTAAGAATCAAACAACAAGAGGTTGAAAAAATCAGCCAGTTGCAAAAGAAAGGTTTGTTATCCCTTGACGTAGGCTTCGAAATTCCTAAAAATATTGGAATGGTCGTATAAATGTATACAACCGGTGACAAAAATTGTATACATTTTTAGAGCCCACTCTTCTGAAGAAGATATTTTTAGAAATATCAAAGCCTAGGTCAAGGGCTAATAAACCATTGCTCTGCAACTAGTAGGTTGATTTTTTCAAACTATTCAGATTTATACAGTTGCTGATTCGCAGCCATGTTTAAGGTTTTGAATCAAACAACACTTTCTCCAACGAACTGCAACGATTTTCAGCGGATCCCTTTTTTTGTTCGATGGCACATCACAAAGCTTGTAGGTTTAAAAGATGACTGATAAAGTTTTCAGAGCACCAAATATAATACGCAATAGATTCATACGATTAGTTGTATAGAATGTAGCAATCTCAATATTGCCAACGCCGTCCTTGACACATCCTTGATACATCATTGATACAGTAACCGTCTCTGGTTTAAAATATTCACTTTTCTGCGAAAATAACAGATATTTATGAGTGCGAAGACATTATTCCGCACACAGGCCGGTTTTAAGGTTAGCTTAACTCTTGTATATAGCTGCATTTCCATTGAATGCTGTGTGGCAGGAGAACAGTAGCGTTGCCCCCTTCGAGACTAAGAATTAGTGTCTCGGTGTCGGCTCTGTGTGTAGTATCTTACTTGAAACGGTGCTCCACTACTGATTCTATCTCGATTTTCCTTTCTTATCTCTTTTGATACGTCCCCTGTTTCCACGAAGATACTGCTGAGATTGAAAGGATGATGTAGACCTTCATAATTAGAGTATTTTTTTCATTCCACAGATTTCTTACTTAAATTTATAGTGTACGCTAGAAAGACCCAAAACAGCGATGTCAACACTATAATAATAGTACGCTTCAAGGTTAATGTTTGTTCTTCGAACGTTTGAGTTATTCCTTCTGGAGTAAAAGCATTTAAAGAGCTAACAGGAAATGCACCCCTTGCTAGTATTTTTCACTGCTAGACCTCAGTTCTTAAGGAACATCGTAAACATACTCAGCTTCAAAACAACAAGCAAAATGCAAGTTCCCCTGTTATATCTCTCTTATATTTCGTCTCGAACGTAGCTACAAATACTATCGATGTCTAAATATCAAATAATTATTAAATGAATAAGCAGTACCTAAGATAAAGGAGGCCAAACGTATGCATTACTCTCTGTGCGTTCTGTTTTCTCGCTCTTAGTAGCTCGCAGGTAGTGACAGAGAAGTTAATACTAGTTCGTCGTTGGAAACAATAAGATGGTTCTTGTTCACTCGTCCGCCATTATCAAGTATTCGCCATTACAAGAAGGCACAAAAGAAAAATGTATTTAAATGCTAGTATCTACTTGGATTAATTTTATGAACAATGGAAATGCAAAAAATTCGCAGAAAACTAATGAAGCATTTTTTGCTATGGTATTCCAAGTCCCAAGTCAGAAACGACACAACACCTAACTATACATAGGGTGACAATTGTTGAACTATATGAAAAAAAAGTAAATTAGTTACAAACTACGGCGTGCACTCACTTTCTTCAACGCGTAAAAGTCACTATAGGTATTCGGTTGTAACAAGTTCGATATGCCTATCATCATTAACGATGATGTGGTGCAGACAAATAGCGAAATTCTGCATGACCTGATGAAGCAACATTTATGCTGAAACTTCCTGGCAGATTAAAAACTGTGTGCCGGACCGAGACTCAAATTTGGGAGAGCACTTGCCCGCGAGGGAAGGTCCCGAGTTCGAGTCTCGGACCGGCACAAAGTTTTAATCTGCCAGGAAGTTTCATAACAGCGCACACTGCACTGCTGAGTGAAAATCTCATTCTGGAAACATTGATGCTGTCGATGACCTCCTGAATGGCTGTTTTCATCTCAGCAATTGATTTGGGGCTGTTGCTGTACACCTTTATATAGAGCCCCACAAAAAGAAGTTGCGTGTGTCCAGATCCGGAGAATACGGCTTCCAATCTTGGCCCACGCCAGTGGCCAGAATGTGGTCCCCAAAGTGCTCCTCCAGGACATCAAACACTCTCCTGCTACGATGGGATCGAACTCCGTCTTGCATGAACCACCTCTTGTGAAATCAGGTCACTTTTTGTAATGGGGATGAAATCTTCCAAATTTTCACCTACCGTTTTGTAGTCACAGTTCCATTAAGGAATACCGCACCTATTATTCCTTGACTCGACATTGCACACCACACTGTTACCCGTTGAGGTTGAAGAGACTTCTCGACAGCGAAATCCGGGTTCTCCCCCAAATTCGCCAATTTTGCTTATGACGAACCCATCCAAATGTAAGTGGGCTTCGTCGCTAAACCAAACCATACATGTGCATACCATACACACCAAAAAAAGTTTTGCATCACCTTGGTTCTGAGTGTTCCGGAAGTTGTACAGAAAATTGGAATAGAGATCAACATAAACATCATTTCTGTCCTTTTTATTGCTCATGAAAACCACACATTGCTTGTTGTACCATTATACAGCGAGACATTCAGAGGTAGTGGTCCAGACTGATGTACACACCGATACCTCTAACACCCAGTAGCACTTCCTCTTGCACTGATGCATGCCTGTATTCGTTGTGACAAACTATCCACAAGTTCATTAAGGCACTGTTGGTCCAGATTGTCCCACTCCTCAACGGCGTAAACGGCGTTGATACCTCAGAATCGTTGGTGGGTCAGCCCTTTTCAGTCTATCCCAGGCATGTTCGACAGGGTTCATATCTGGAGAACATGCTGGCCACTCTAGTCCAGTGTGCCTTTCCTCATCGTGTTGATGCTGTCCGGAACAGCGTGTAGTTCGACAGCCCTTTAAGTTGTTTGGTTCATATCTTGCTTAGAGTGGTTATTGTTCCCTTGGCTGTTTTAGACGCCAATTTCTGAAGATGTAGTGCTGCTCGTATCCTTATCCTCGGCTGATATTTTCCATCGTTACGCCGTTGGTCGGACGGAAGGGAATTGGTTAAATTGTTGGTCGGTCCTTGGGCCGTCTCTAGTTTGGGTTGCCATCCATTATTTAACTTCAACTCTTGGCTGCCTGTCTCACTTCACCTAATGTTTGAGTTACCTTCTCAGGCCGACCTTTGGAAGACTTCAGAGCAACACGTGTTCGGTTTGTGTTAGATTGTGATTTTCAATTTAGGTTGAAGTATTGTGCGAGGCCTTGGGCCGTGTATTAATTCAGTTCTTTTTAAATTTTACTTAAAGACCTTCAGGCTTGTTAAATTAAAAATTTGAAGATTTATTTTATTAAAAAACAATTTTTTCTTTAATATGTGTTCTATCTGAAATTGTCTGGAATCCAGGCCCTAAGCCATTAGTTGTTCGATGGGTTGTGTTTGTACTTCAGCTGAAGATTTTCGTGAACTCCTTTTAATAAGGCCTTCACCCGTGTATATTCGTTAAAAAAAAATTTTTATAAGAAGGAAGGGGTTTATCTTAACTTGTTTGTCTGACTTGTTGTTAAAGCCTTCAGCCATTGTCTCAAATTTGTTTGTGGCCTTCAGCCGTGCAATAAGTTAATATTTCTTTAATTATGCTTTCGGCCGTTCTTTTATAAGTTTAAAAAGAAATTTCTTGGTTAGAAAAAATTGTTTATTAATGTGTTTTAATTATAGTTGTCATTTAGACGTGTAGAGTATGCCTTCAGCCTCTAATTGTTTTAAATTGCATTTTTTTAATTTTTAGCTTCTATTTTTAACTGCTTTTGATTCCTAAGGAAGGCCTTCAGCCGTTCTTTTTTTGTGTTTGGTTTTGGGCCTTCAGTCCAGAAAGCGTCTCAAGTTTTCTTAACTAGGTCTTCAACCGTATTGTTTAGTTGTGATCTTTTAAAGCAATGTGTAAATAAGTGGTTCTTAGAAAAATAAAGTTCTGTGTTTGATTGCGCAACTCACAGTAACTGTTTACTGCCCCATCCACACCCGTCAATAGGGCTGCTCAGATGGTCTCCTAAATCCTTTATGTAGATCAGATAAAACAGAGGGTCTATAATACTTCCTGGGGGAACGCCAGATATTACTTCCGTTTTACTCCATGACTTTGCCTCAGTTCCTGTTAAATGTGGCCTTTCTCACAGGAAATCACGAATCCAGTTGCGCAAAGGAGACGATATTCCATAGGCACGCAATTTGATTACAGTCGCTTGTGAGAATTGTTGTCAAAACCTTCTGGAAGTCTAAAAATAGGAATCAATTTAAAATCTCCTGTCAACAGCGCTTCTTACTTCGTGAGAGTAATGAGCTAGTTCTGTTTCACAAGAACGATATTTTCCGAATCGGTATTGGTTGTTTGTCAGTAATTCATTTTCTTCGGGGTAACTCATAATGGTAAGAACACGATCCCATGGGGCACTCAGGACGATATCTTTGTATCTGATGAACACACACCGTACAGGTTTGTATTACTTAAAAGTCTTCGAGCCTCTTACATATTCTAGAACCTATTCCGTAAGCTCGGTCTTTCGTTAAGAGTCTGCACTGTGGCACTGTGTTAAACTCTTTCCGGAAATCTAAGAACTTAGAATCTGCCTGTTTGGTAAGGGCTGCTGCTCAGGCAGAGCGTGTGCCATTGTCCAGTGTGAGCTATCACGGTCGAACTAGACGGAAAATACTGAGCATAGTGATGACAACAAGTATATTTCCTAAGTATCTCCTGTACTTCGTTGCCAGATTAAAATAGTAACAGACTCCTGTGACTCAGTGCCAAGAGTTTACATGTATTCCATCTGTGCTTTATGTGATACTTGATTGGCAATGTTTGTTGAATAGCAGATGCCATTTCAGTCTCAAGTAAGACGCTACAATGGCCATAAGGCACACAGTTTGTTGTATTATCGGTCGGCCACCACTTTCAGTGATTTGGGCGTAAATTTCGCTGCTCCGTCCTTCACGGAAGTATTCAAGTGACTCTGCAAATTAGTGAATAGAAGAGGAGCACCAAGGTTGCCTACAGTCGTACGTCCGAAGCAGGCTACTCTTCTTCCACTTCTCACTCTCCTCGCACTCCTCGCCACTTCTCGGTAAGTGGAAGCAACTAGATGCCTAGTCAGCACTACACTGTTCGCAGAAGGACGTGGATAGCATAATTTCCAGGAATACGTAGGTTCCCAGCTCCGGACTCATCCTGTGGAACTTCTGTTGCGCAATAAGCGCTGCCCAGCGATACTTGGAAATGTAGTTCTTATCATATGCATCGCCCTTATCCTTAAAAGATGCCTTGTGACTATAGATAATAGCAAATTATTCGTAGGACAGCTACCAGCGTTAAAAAACAGTAGAGGATTCTCAAAGAGAATAAGATTCTGCCCTTTCTTTAACTTATATTTATGGAGAATATCTCGCACAAATGGTAGTCCTGCTTGCTGAAAGGAGCATAACCCTTCCCTTTTGCAGAAAAAGTAAAACAGTTGATTTATACAATTACGGATCAATGTCGCTAATATCCCTATACCTCAAGATCTTAGAGAATATCTGAAATTCGATTACTTCACTCCTTGGAGGGGTGGAAGCGGGTGGGACGAGGGGATGGGGGATTGGGGGAAGAGTTGCTCTCAAATAATCAGTGCGACGTCAAGAATGATCACTTGAGTGAAACAGTTCGCATACACGAAATGTTGCAAACTGCAGATGCAAGTGGACAAGCAGCGTCCTGTTTCTACATTTTTCTGAAGTTTTCCTGCTGTACCATGTTGCTGACTGAAACCAAGGTATGATCCTATAGACTTGTGATTACGTCGCCCATATTTTGACTTATAGAAGCTGTAAGGCGACAAGAATTTTCCGCTACACATTTAATATTCTTGTAGATTTATATAGATATTATATCACTGTTTACAATGCACAACCGGATAATTAATCAATTCATGCCATTGGAGATAACAAGGCGTTAAGAAGAGACTCCTGTAGAAAGCTAACTCACATGTTCTAATTACAAGGTCTCCACAATAAATACGCCAAGGAAATCTACGAGGGTCATTTAATAATTAAAGAGACAAATTGGTCTGAGGAAAAACTGTTAGTGGGGCAAGTTTGGCAACTACATCTACATCTACATATATACTCCGCAAGCCACCCAACGATGTGTGGCGGAGGGCACTTTATGTGCCACTGTCATTACCTCCCTTTCCTGTTCCAGTCGCGCATGGTTCGCAAGAAGAACGAATGGCGGAAAGCCTCCGTGCGCGCTCGAATCTCTCTGATTTTACATTCGTGATCACCTCGGGAGGTATAAATAGGGGGAAGCAATATATTCGATACTTCATCCAGAAACGCGCCCTCTCGAAAACAGAACAGCAAGCTACACCGCGATGCAGAGCGCCTCTCTTGCAGAGTCTGCCACTTGAGTTTGCTAAACATCTCCGTAACGCTATTACTCTTACCAAATGACCCTATGACGAAACGCCCCGCTCTTCTTTGGATCTTCTCTATCTCCTCCGTCAACCCGACCTGGTACGGATCCCACACTGATGAGCAATACTCAAGTATAGGTCGAACGAGTGTTTTGTAAGCCACCCCCTTTGTTGATGGACTACATTTTCTAAGGACTCTCCCTATGAATCTCAAACTGGTACCCGCCTTACCAACAATTAATTTTATATGATCATTCCACTTCAAATCGTTCCGCACGCACACTCCCAGATATTTTACAGAAGTAACTGCTACCAGTGATTGTTCCGCTATCATATAATCATACAATAAAGGATGCTTCTTTCAATGTATTCGCAATACATTACATTTGCCTATGTTAAGGGTCAGTTGCCACTCCTTGCACCAAGTGCCTATTCGCTGCAGATCTTCCTGCACTTCGGTGCAATTTTCTAATGCTGCAACTTCTCTGTATATTACAGCAACATCCGCGAAAAGCCGCACGGAACTTCCGACACTATCTACTAGGCCATTTACACAAATTGTGAAAAGCAATGGTCCCACAACACTTCCCTGCGACACGCCTGAGGTTACTTTAACGTCTGTAGATGTCTCTCCATTGAGAACATGCTTTGTTCTGTTTGCTAAAAACTCTTCAATCCAGCCACACAGCTGGTCTGATATTCCGTAGGCTCTTACTTTGTTTATCAGGAGACAGTGCGGAACGGTATCGCACGCCTTCCGGAAGTCAAGGAAAATAGCATCTACCTGGGAGCCTGTATCTAATATTTTCTGGGTCTCATGAACAAATAAAGCGTGTTGGGTCTCACACGATCGCTGTTTCCGGAATCCATATTGATTCCTACAGAGCAGATTCTGGGTTTCCGGAAGCGACATGATACGCGAACAAAAAACATGTTCTAAAATTCTACAACAGATCGATATCAGAGATATAGGTCTACAGTTTCGCGCATCTGCTCGACGACCCTTCTTGAAGACTGGGACTACCTGTGCTCTTTTCCAATCATTTGGAAAGTTCTTTCACGTACTCTGTGTAAAATCGAATTGGTATCCCATCAGGTCCAGTGGACTTTCCTCTGTTGAGTGATTTCAGTTGCTTTTCTATTCCTTGGACACTTATTTCGATGTCAGCCATTTTTTCGTTCGTGCGAGAAGGAACTGCAGTGCGGTCTCCCTCTGTGAAACAGCTTTGGAAAAAGGTGTTTAGTATTTCAGCTTTACGCGTGTCATCCACTGTTTCAATGCCATCATCATCTCGGAGTGTATATATACTGTTTCGAGCCACTTACTGATTTAGCGTAAGACCATAGCTTCCGAGAATTTTCTGTCAAGTCGGTACATAGAATTTTACTTTCGAATTCACTGAACGCTTCAAGCATAGCCCTCCTTACGCTTACTTTGACATCGTTTAGCTTCTGTTTGAGAGGTTTTGGCTGCGTTTAAACTTGCAGTGAAGCTCTCTTTGCTTTCGCAGTAGTTTCCTAACTTTGTTGTTGAACCACGGTGGATTTTTCCCGTCCCTCACAGTTTTACTCGGCACGTACCTGTCTAAAACGCATTTTACGATTGCCTTGAACTTTTTCCATAAGCACTCAACATTGTCAGTGTCGGAACAGAAATTTTGGTTTTGATCTGTTAAGTAGTCTGAAATCTGCCAATTATTAACCTAGCTAGGATGTTGAGTGTAACCTCCACCCATAATAATTCACAGGAACCATCCACTTCTACTTCACTGCAGGATAAACTACTACTAACAGCGACAAACACGCCACCTCCGGTTGCATGCAATCTATCCTTCCTAAACACCGTCTGTGCCTTTGTAAAAATTTCAGCAGAATTTATCTCTGGCTTCAGCCAGCTTTCCTTACCTATAACGTTTTCAGCTTCGGTGCTTTTTATCAGCGCTTGAATTTCCGGTACTTTACCAATGCAGCTTCGACAGTTTACAATTACAATACCGATTGTTGCTTGGTCCCCGTATGTCCCGACTTTTCCCCGCACCCTTTGAGGCTGTTGCCCTTTCTGTACTTGCCCGAGGCCATCTAACCTAAAAAACCGCCCAGTCCACGCCACACAACCCCTGCTACCCGTGTAGCCGCCTGCTGTGTGTAGTGGACTCCTGACCTATTCAGCGGAACCCGAAACCCCACCACTCTATGGCGCAAGTCGAGGAATCTGCAGCCCACACGGTCGAAGAAACCGTCTCAACCTCTGATTCAGACCCTCCACTCGGCTCTGTACAAAAGGTCCGCAGTCAGTCCTGTCGACGATGCTGCAGATGGTGAGCTCTGCTTTCATCCCGCTAGCGAGACTGGCACTCTTCACCAAATCAGATGGCCGCCGAAAGCCAGAGAGGATTTCCTCCGATCCATAGCGACACACATCGTTGGTGCCGACATGAGCGACCACCTGCAGATGGGTGCACCCTGTACCCTTCATGGCATCCGGAAGGACCCTTTCCACATCTGGAATGACTCCCCCCGGTATGCACACGGAGTGCACATTGGTTTTCTTCCCCTCTCTTGCTGCCACATTCCTAAGGGGCCCCATTACGCGCCTGACGTTGGAGCTCCCAACTACCAGTAAGCCCACCCTCTGCGACTGCCCGGATCTTGCAGACTGAGGGGCAACCTCTGGAACAAGACAAGCAGCCATGTCCGGCTGAAGACCAGTATCAGCCGGAGACAGAGCCTGAAACCGGTTCGTCGGACAAACTGGAGAGGCCTTCCGTTTAGCCCTCCGGAATGTCTTTCGCCCCTGCCATACCTCGAGGCGACCTCCCACTCTATCACAGTGAGGGGTCTGTATCCCGGGCAGCCACAGCCGTAGTCCGATCGGGGGATGCGTGGGACGAGCTGGCCGTCCCCGACAAACCCCCATCCGGACCCCCACAGTGATGCCCATTGACATCACTGGGATGAGTCCTGATCAGCTGATGCATCAACATTGCTTTGTATAGAACCTCAAAAATACATTTCAAAATCCTGAGTCCGCTTGAAACGTCCACATTAGTTGAACAACGTTCTGTTATTCCTTTTTTACTTGCTGAAGGCGAGAGACCAGTGAATGTATACTGTAGAATCTCTAAAGTTTATTGTAAAAGTTGTACGAATAATGTAAATTTTTACAAATCGGTAGAGCAGTTCAAAAATGGTCGCCACTCAGTGACTGACGAATACCGTTCTAGCCGACCAGCTGCAGTTTAAACTCCCTCACTTGAAAGTCGAATTGATGACGTTACTGGTGCCGACTGCCGTGTGACTGTAAAAATGATAGTTGATAAGGTTCAAGTTAATACTGGTACCGTTCATAACATTGCCTGTTACAAGCTGAAGACCCGCAAAACAAGTGCAAGGTGGCTAACAAAGGAGTTGACGCGGCTGCACAAGGAAACAAGGTTGAGAGTGTGCGCAAAGCTAAAGAAACGTTATTTTAAGAAAAGGTGAGCACTTCCACAACTAATACTCTTTTCGTGGTAGTGGGACCTGGTAATGGCGGTAATGTGCCGCCGGAACTAATTATATGACACAATAAAGACATTCTGAAGTTACAGCTGTGGTGGTATTTTTTCTCATATCTCTTCCATGCACAGGGGTATAAAAAAATTTCGAGCCTTATTGCACAAGATTTTTTTTTTGTTGAACAAATTTATAAAATTTGCTTAAAATTTATATAATTACATTAGCATAAAAACATTAATAGACATTATGGCGTATTTCAAAAGAGTCTTTCGAAAATAGTGGTGGTACATTATGTCTACCACCACTCTTCAAGTTACATAGCAGAATTGGATGCAGGATCTGTTCCTGCAGAGAGAGAGGAACCTGCCACTCGTAACACTTCAAGTAGCGTGGTAGTCGTGGAAGCAAGACTTGTTTTTTCCTAAGCAGAGAAGTTGAAAGGTCTCTGTTGGATTCCTTTCATGTTAATTTCTTCAATCTGTTGTCATTTACGGCATAAATTCCTCTTCTAAATTTACTGTGGTGTTTCTGACTATCTGGGAGGAGACTGAGCAGTGAAACGTGTTACTTTTACACATAAACAAGAACCATCTGTTACACTACTACACTTTAAAACACAGTTTATATGTAATTCATGTCACACAGTCTCATACGGAACCTACATCCGCTTTCTTTTATATACTGTATATGATAAGACACTGTCATCCCCCTTCCCTTCTGTGTGAGAGGATGAATGAGCAAATGTATTTCTACTTGCATGCTGGATGGTTGCAGACAAGCCTGTCTGCTAGAGAACAGTAGGACCAACGTCGGAACAGGTAGCTAAGCTTTCTAAAAACAAAGAGGTTTCTATTCTTAGTATGGTTCTGTCCGTCCCTTGTCATGTTGCTTCCGCTGCCTCTCTGGTCACTTCCATTTCTATTTGTGAGCCACTCTCAGGAAGGGACCACGGCAGTCTGGCCGCAGCGAGCGTCTGAAGTGGTAAGATCTCCGGCTAAGCGCGTGTCTGCTAAGTCCGTTGGACAATGGATTTATTAATTTCAGCCTAACTGAAAATTTAATCACCTTTATTTCAGGTTTAGCTCTAAAATATCTAATGTTATCTTAAATTGCAACGCAGTGTATTTCGAGTGTGAAGTTCAGAAGATCTTCCAGTAGTTGCTTTGTCACTACTTTGTGAGTAAAGTGGAACCACGTGTCGATCAGTAACTCTAACTAAGATCATCAGTCTTAAATGCGAATGTGAGTGAGATTATAACGTCTCGTCTTGACAATATTTTTCAATATAGCAGCTTTTTTTATGTTAAACCCACGTGGGCTGTACTTTGTGAGATCAGAACCACGTGCTTATACAATTGTTTGACCCATCAGGTTAATAGTAAGACGATAGTAACCAGTTCGAGGTTTTTCATTTGTAAATTGCTTTTCGATCTAATTTATTTTAATTATCAAAATTATTGTGGAGTACACTCTTTGTTAAACCAAGTTGACCACGTGAAGCATGTGGTGTAATCATCAAACTAGCCCTCAGCTATTCTTTTCGGGAAGATTTCACAGGGAGTTAGTATGAATTTAGTATACCAGTGTGTGGTAATTACATGACGGACAGGATTGCGCTACGAACGTAACTTCTTTGGGTGAAAATTGAATCGGTTGGTTGTGGTTAATTTCCTCTTGCATATGTTTCAACGTTCTTCGTGTGTTATTTTATGAATGCAGTGTTGTATGCAGTCTCCCAATCTTGGCTCCATATTTGACGTGTCCCGTAAGATTACAAACTAAAATTTTCACAATCCTAAATAAGACACCAGTTTAGTAATGAATCAAGTTTAATATGCTGAAATTTCAATGATCAATGTTAAATTTCCAAATATAAACAGATTTATTTCTTTTTATTTAAATTCTGTTTATATATATATATATATATATATATATATATATATATATATATATATATATATATATATCACCGGTTGTCGTATGGCTATTAAAAGATTATAATTAATGTTAGTCTGGTTGGGAATTTGGTAAGCTGGACTGGATACCTGGTGAAACAGTTGCGCAGTAATGCGAGGTTAACTACCTGGCACACACGACACGTCCATTCGGTTCTTGTCTGCTTTTCCTTGGTGCTTTAATTTGCACATCTTCTGCATCTCTTCCTTGAAGCAGCCAGGGCGTTGCTCACAAGACCTCTGGACACTTCCCTCCGAAACTTCTTCATCGTGATTGTTTCAAGCTTCAGTTCTTTGTGAAGCACACTTGAATAAATAAAGTACCAGTAAATACGAGGCCACCATCTCATACTCTTCCTTTCAATTTCATATGTTGATTTTTTTATCATATTTATCCACACAGTTCTTATTTTCATTGTAATCAACTACCTGTTGAGGGCAAGGCAACTTTGTCGCAGTTCCATCCTTTTTATTCCGCTGTACTTCTGTTGTGGTTCTTGGGTCATGAAAGCTTGACAACAAATGCACTGTTCTTTTGTCCTTCCATTTTACAATACGCAACACAATGTCACTTGAACACCAGTCTTATTCATCACGTTTCAATTTTTTGTCTTGTCCAGCTTAGGCAGATTCTTTCTTGCTATATTGACAGTACCACATGCATGCATTTGTTTCCTTTTCAGATCCTCCATCAGTTGTAATCTGGTGAAATAACTGTCAAAGAAAGCTCTATAACTTTTCCCTTCAAGACCTGTCAGCGGCTCTTTTACTCCTCTCCCTCCAAGACGAATCTGCCACCCACAAAATGCTTCACACGATCTTAGAATCCACACACATGAGATCGCACAAATATTTTTTTCCCAATTCAACTTCACCGATTAATTCCGTTTCCACGTAGAGTTGCACTTTACACACTAGTTCGCGTGTTGGCGCCTCTAAAATCGATAGTAGACTGCCTTGGCTTAACACAACATCGCATAAGTATGTCGTTGAAGGCAATTTTTCAACAACTGTTCCGTCTTTACATGAAATCAGATTTTCTATCGGATTCATATATTAGGTCCCCGGAAACAGATCGTAGACTAGTAGTGAGGTATCTTAGTATTTTGGCGACTGCCCTCTCAGGGAACACTTGTGTTTGGTCCATCCATTCCATCAATAAATATTGACAGTAACTAAAATTTGTAATTAGCATTACCTGACGAACTAAGTGATACTGAAATTGTATATCAACAAGTTCTCACAGCAAGTAACGTCATCAGCACGGTTGGAGCTGTACGTTAATGTTCAATCAATAAACATAAATATTAAAACATTCGCGTTTTGGCTTCCAGGGTTGTAGGTGAATCCCCAGTGTCTTTGCTCCAGTACGATACGTCTCTTGATTGCCCGACGGTTCTCACGCTATGTGACGATCAGTTGCATCGTTCCATAAGTATATCTTGTGAGTCTGCCTACTTGCTAGCCTTCCGTGACAAAACCATCTTACACTGTGCATTAAAACACAGCAACAAAAATGTAATAAACGTGGGGAGGGATGTGGCATAAACGCCACTGTGGGGTTCGTGGATCTAGAAAAGCGTTCTACATTGAAAAATGGTGCAAGATGTTCAAAATTCAGAGAAAGATTGGAATGAACTATAGGGATGGAAGCGTAACATACGGCATGTCCGGTATGTACAAGCAGGCCTGGATCTACGCTATCTCCGAACCGGGACAAAAAAAATTGATAATGGCATACCCCTCCCCCTTTCCACTCGAGAGCCTGAGACAGCACGTCAAAAATTTATAAAAACATCGATTTTTTAAAATATGTTCATTTTGTAGTACACATCTTTCTGAAGATTTTGATGTATGAAATATATACGTTCGAGGAAATATAAGACATGTTGTTTGGTCCAAGTGTGCCAAAGCGCAGTGACACGAGTCTTCAGACATCATTCTTCTGTCGCACGTCACTATATTTCGCTCTGTGGAATTCAAATGTGTATATTTTGTAAGGGAAGCCATGAAACCTACATTCAGGACAGTGGAAATTAAATGTCCTGCGGTGCCTCTCCTACTTCCAGTCGGCCGGTTTGACATCCTATCACCTTCAAAAAAATTACATCTGGTACTGGGTAGGATTATTTATTACCAGGAGAATAACAACTCTTCAGAAAATTTGCACTCTTTATTGTCTATTAACTAATAATGTTCTCTTTTGTGTGACATAAAACCAGTAAAGACAACAGACAAGCAACACAGTAGATTTCTTCTATTCTTAGGTCCCAACATCTTTTTCTCTCTAATCTTACTAAAGTTTTACAAAGCGTGCTTTCCTTTCTGCGAAAGAATCTGTTACCTCATCAAAGTTCGTCAAATGTTTTGCTACATGAAAAATCAAAATGTCGTTTAATACCGAAAAAGCTGTTAATACGAATAGTACCCAAGACTGGTGTGGTTTCTCGATTTTCTAAAATCTATTTTGCCAATGTATGATAAATAAAACAAAATTAGCCTTTCTAAGCTTGCAACACCTGTAACACACGCAAACATGTGAGATTGTTTTGCCACCAATGGTTATTTTTATCTACCTCATTTACATAAGTAAGACGACAGAATGTAATTCACTTTTAGGAAGGAGTTTCACATTTCAATTTCATGCTCCAGTTTCTCAAGCATGAGACTGAAAAGCAGTAGTAGTACGAAATTCTTATATAAATCTGGAATCGGCACATTGGCAGATGATATTTCGGACATTCATTTCCCTGTCTGCTGTCATAGTGTTACACCACGAGTGTGTCCAAATGTTTGTTCAGACTTGCTTCCATTCTTAAGCGCAATGTCAGAACTTCCGCCCTAGTTCTTTACCTTTTCGAAATCAAAATTGATCGTCATCTAACAGATTGCCGAGTTTCTTTCAAAATCTTCTTTATATTATTCTTGTCAATAACTTACATGCATGAGCTATTAAGCTGTTTGTGCATAGTTCTCGCACTTATCTGCCCTTGCTATCTTCGGAATTGTGTAAATGGTACTTTTTTGACGCTCTGAGGGTTCCTCGCCAGTCGCCAGTCGCCAGTCTCATTGAATATACATACCAACTCGAATAGTAGTATTGTTGGCACTTCCCTCAATTATTTTGGAACTTTCAATGATTTTTTTTTTCTAACCGTTGTGCCTTATTTCATCTCAAGCCTTCGAGAGCCCTTTCAGATACTGACACTCATTCTAGATCTCATATGTCTTCCATACTAACTGCAATTTTTTCTTCTATCCGGTCATCTGACAAGTCCTTCTCCTCAAAGCTGCCATCAATGCACTCTTAAACCCATCTGCTTATTCCTCTGCGTTTAACAGTAGAATTACCATTGCGCTATGGTAGCTCTGTTAAAATAACGCAAACAACTAAAAGTCCAAACTCAGCAGAAAATAAAATAAGAAATAGAGAATGAAGGAAATATAAATTATCAAACATCATCAACAATTTGTGGAAGTCCATCAGTCTCGCAGACCTGCGACAGTAACTGACGATATAAGTAAATAAACGACCCAACACAGCCGTATCATCAAAGAAATTTATTTCAAATGAATAGTTTCAACGTGACCCTTACGCAATCTTGAGGTCCACTATAAACCAAATGAGTAGTTACATTCCTTGGCACGTATACGATATAAGTTATACCGCTTGTACGATACATGGGCCCAAGGAATGAAAGTATTCTTTTGGTTTATAGTAAGCCTGAAGATGGCGCAAGTGTGGCATTGAGACTATTCATCTGAAATAAATTTCTTTGATGATACGGTTGCGGTGGATAGTTTATTTGTTTCATCAACAACTAGTTTGGTGTGTGGCAGTCGTGACATAAAATGTGACAGCCGAAATCCTCCCATTAATATGGGTGAAACGATAATTTCCAGAAAGTTATAGAAAATGAAAACTTTTTTATTCCTGCCCATTTATATCAAATCACATTACTGCGATACCCTCCTTTCCAGGAACTGAAATTCGGTGCCATTTTGTTTATAAGAAACGAAAATAAATAATTTCCATAAACGGGATGAGACGGATAGTGCTATAAAACTCAACATAACAGACGGTGGCTCTTGGGCTTCGAAAGATACGACGTAAAATCAACGTAAGGTATACATGCCTACGTACCTTTTTAAAATCTATCCAATCCACATTATTGTAAGGCTGAATACGCTGAAGAATGTCCAGATTATTGTTTATAGAACGAATCTGAAATTTCTGGCATTGTACTTACTATATCAACTCTTTATTCACAAACGCCTTTGTGTGATCGGAAGTGGTGAGACGCTCATCAATTTTTGTCATAATTCTCCGAGACGTTACCGTCTTTGAGCCAGGTCAGGCCTTCAGGTGAGAACTTTCCCCAGTGTGCACAACGTTCGTCATCTTGCTGTCTCATCTTTTTCAGATAGCGAAAGAGTAATCGTTGCTCGCACAGTCGGCAAACAATCATTATCACACTGTGATAGCAGCCTCTGTAAAAGTAGCGACCTCGAACACAGCACTCGCTGAACAACCAGTGCCCTTTTCGGGGTCATTATCTGTTTTCTTCTAAGAAATAACTGAGGTACCAGTTTACGGACTTTGACACGGGCGATCACCTTCCTTGAGCATTTCACAATCCATGTTATGGCACAGTTATCAGCATGGAAGGCTGCAGTAAACAAGGATTTTTGAAGACACCGGTGAGCCTTTCTGCAACGCCGCACCGGTGACCTCGACATCGAGCACCCCGTAAAATATCACAGCTGTGATACACCTACGTTCAAAAGTCATGTAGGCGCACAAAGTCTGTGTTGAGAAAGAGCAGAACTCTTACCACCTTTCTCTCTAATAAACGGCTTTTTCCGTTCAGTGTTAGGACAAACAAGTAGGCAATATTTTTTCTCCTGCCACGAGTGGTCTACGAGGACCGTTCAAGAAGTAAATGCAAAACTCTTTTATTTTTAGTGAGGATTCCAGTACACCAAGTTATACTCCAGCCTTTTGGCTGTAAACCCTATTAGTCAATATAATCTCCGTCCAATACGACGGCCTTACAGGACCCTACTGGTAGGCCCTGTATGTCCGCATGGGACCACACTGCTGGTCGAGGTCGGAATCACGGTCGTACTGCATCATAAACCTCCCCATCATCCACAAACTGCTTCTCGCAACGTGCATCCTTCTTTCTGCCAGTGGATGGAAGTCGTAAGGTGACAGATCTGTACTGTCTGATGAATGACGAAGAACAGTCGAGTGAAGTTTGTGAGCTCCTCTTGGGTGCGCAGACTTATGTGAGGGCTTGCGTTTTCATGGACAAAAAGTTCGTTGGCATTTTCGTGGGGACGAACACGCAGAATTTTCTGAGGATAGCACAACACGTTTCAGAGTTGATCGTTGCACCCCTGAGGGAGGACAACAAACAGAATAACCCCATCAGAGTCCCAGAAGACCGTCGCAATGGTTTTACCGGCTGACGGTGCAGCTTTGAACAGGTTCCTCAGAGGAGAGGTGATGTGGCGCTACTCCTTGGATTACCGTTTCCTTCCAGTTCGAAATGATGAAACCATGTTACATCGCCTGTGGCATCGTACTACAAAAAATTGTCACGATCAGACTCACAATGCGCAAGCAACTCTGCACAGATGGTTCTTCGTTGCTATTTGTGGTCTTCTGTTAAGCGGCGAGGAACCCAGTGGACTCAATCCATCGAGTAACCCAGCTGGTGGACGAGAGTGTAAGAACTGCCATCAGAAACGTCCAGTCGTGCAGCGAGGTGTTCGACTGCGATCCGTCGATCACCTGGGATGAGAGTGTCCGCACGTTCCAACACTGCAGGCGTCACAGCTGTATGCGGACGGCTGGTACCGGACAGGTATGACAACAGAGGCCCCGTCCAACGACTCACCATCCTTTTGTTCACTGCCGGGTCTCCGTAGAGACATTCTGCAAGCGCCTGTGATTATCTGCGATGCTGTGGTTTTCCGCCAAAATAAACTCAGTGACAGTTCTCTGCTCGGAACGCACCTCCGTTAGAATCGCCATTTCGAAAGCTACGTGTACCGCAGCCATCTGTCGGAACTTCATGAAACTGTAGGGACTGAAGTGAGAATATTCCTCGATGTCCCACGACAAATTCCGGATTTTTTCAACCTCAATTTTCCGAGAAAAAAGTGCGTTGTATTACTTATTGAACTCCCTTTGTACTCGAACGTAATAATTTATGGGACAAATTTTTTCTAAGTAGCTCCGCGCAGCTATTGTAAATGATCCATTGATATAAAACACCACAAGCTGGCTTTTTTTTTTCTCCTGCAATAGTTTCGATTCTGACGTCATGGTCTGGAGGACTTCAAATTTTTGGTTGGGTACACCACGTGTCTACGATATATATTTTAGAATCGTAGACATGTGGTACAAGCCAAAAAAATGAAGTCTACAAGACGATGTAGAAATGAGATGCAAAATTTAAAAAATCAAACTTTTAGCAGCTTTCGGTGATTTTACATCAAAATGCAATACATATAGCGATGTTATCGAAAAGTTAAAAAATGGTTCAAATGGCTCTGAGCACTATGGACTTAACTTCTTAGGTTATCAGTCCCCTAGAACTTAGAACTACTTAAAGCTAACTAACCTAAGGACATCACACACATCCATGCCCGAGGCAGGATTCGAACCTGCGACGGTAGCGGTCGCGCGGTTCCAGGCTGTAGCGCCTAGAACCGCTCGTCCACTCAGGCCGGCATCAAAAAGTTAAAGATTCCAAAATGAATATGAGGGAGATCGAAGAAAGATGACGAACGGGACAAGGTGACTAATCATTTAGTTATAGTTCATACTTCTAAGTAGCTTCGGCATACGGATACTAATAACTCTTCACAGGGTGAGGCACCCAAAGGTCCCACAGTGTAGCCGCTGCCGCTAGTTAAATGTGGGTTGGATTGCTGACGTGTACATTACCTCTCGTGATATATAATTATGGAGGCAATCAGCATAAGGATTTGTGGCATAACAGCTATCTGCGAACCTTTGCTCTACATGACCATCTTAGGCAATATACGTTTCACTGTCATTACTTACTTATGTTTCATTATCGTTAATCCTAATCCAAAAATCAAATAATTTAGACAGAAGCGACTGGGACAAGTTGACCTCGTCCTCTGTTGCAAAGCGGGCTACATCGGTAACAATGGCCTTTGGCTCGAACAAATCAGCATCTAATTCTACCAACCCATTTTGTATAACGAACGTGATTTTGTGGCACTAGAAACCATAGATCTTGATATTGTTGCAGACGGTACCAAAGCTGAAAATTTCCCAACTTAGGCTACAGCAACTAAAAATCAACTCGTAGAAACCCGTTACAAACCCAGTGAGCATCATTAGAACAAAATTAAGAAAAAGGAATCAATCAAATGCGACACTGAAAATGAAAGTGACGATCTTTCGTTCTAGTTCTTGACGGTGTTTTCGTTCTGCCGTTGTAACTACAAAATACGCGTGTTTTTTTTTGTGATGCACGTATCGGTTTATTCAGGTAAAGCATCATCGATGGTCTGTAATTAAGTTATTTATATTTTCATTTGCTTTAAGATCGTTAACAATATGTAGGCTTTTGCTTTCGGTGATTTCCGCTTGATTTCTCAGCTACATCGAGAAATGCCGTCTGCTAGCACATCGTTGATGATTTTCTTCTTGACACTGATGGTTGTGGTCTAATTCTATAGAAGTATACAAACAAACAGAAAACAGTTGTGTGTAAAACATAAAAAATGCGTAGCTCTGCAGACCAACTAAAAATTTGACTTCAACTATCACTGTCTAAAGAAGAGAAACATCAATGATGTGCTAGCAGACGGCGTTTCCCTATATAGGCGAGAAATCAAGCGGAAGTCACTGTAAGTAAACAGCAACATATTGTTGACGAACTGTTTTTCGGTCTTCAACAAGTCAAAATGTAAATAAATTAATTACAACCACTTTCGATGCTTTACCTCAATAAAGCGAAATGCGTCTGGTGAAAAAACACGCACTTTTTGTAGTTCCAACAACAGAACAAAAATACCCTGAAAAGCTGTAAAGCAACGACGGACAATTATGGCCACACAAATGAAGAATTTCTTCTAATGGTTTCTCTTCTGAGTGTGGCTGTGTGCTCTTCGGATGACTATCCGTAAATTTGTGAATGTTGACTACTTCTTTCGTAACTGTCAGTGGCTATTTGGCCGATATTACAGGCAGTCGGTGGTAACTATTTAATCCACTGCAGTGAAGTCCATTTTATTTCGCCCTGCAGCCGTTGGGCTCGACCTAAACTTTTATAGTCCAATGTGTCGTGAACAGGCCATTGTTTATCCTTCATCCGATAGACTAAAAGCTTCTGCAATAGATTCTACGTGGAGTTTCGAAAGAAAGACGATGTAGTGAACTGAACTGGGGAAAAAAGAAATTCATGGCACAACTTGACCACAAGAAGGGGTTGGTTGACGGGACACATACTGAAGCACCAAACAGTTGTCAGTCTGGTTGTGGAGGGAACTGAAATGTGGCTAGTCCTTCGGGCTCACCTCGCTTTCACCTAATAGATTACAGTTATGAACCGTATGCGAATTAAACCACTCGTGTCGATTTAAGGAGGCACAGTGATCAGTGAACAGTAGGGAAGGTTGACAGTGATTAGGCACGGTGCTAGTTGTAACGTAATTTTGCACGTAGTATTTTGGGGTCAAGGAATTTTCTCATGTACAGCTAAGGTTGCAGTCGACGTCGGCGTTGGTAGCAGAACCGACACTTTATTCCTGGCTGTTTAGAGGCTGTGAAGGATTGAGCTCAGTACGCCAGGGTGGCAGATGAGGAGTCGTTGTCAACGCTTCCCCCTGCTGGAGGAACGATGGCGGACGGGACTTAAAGACAGGAAATCTGTCTGTGTCCAGCAGACGTTTATCGGGACTGGGTATTTCCGTGCAATGGCCGGCGCCTTAGTTTTATAGCCTCTTCGTCGGATCACGTCGGTACAGGGCGCTCGCAATTGATCCCTGCGAGGACGAAGTCCATTTCAACTTTCGCAGGTAGCCCTGACAATGTTTTTTTCCATGGGCATTCCTAAGAACGCCGAATCAGCGTGGTTTTTTTTTTTTTTTTTTTTAGGGACATGATTGCTCCCATACCAGTATTCCCGTGGGAATGGTGAATCTGTGTCTCGATTGCTGTGCTCACTCTGACACCGAGGCATGTGCCGCAGGGTGCCTGCAAGAAGCCACAAGAATTGGTGAAAAAAGATCTACCCGATTGTTGGAAGGAGGCAGTATTGTGTATTAAAAAATAGATTATCGGCGGAAAATAATAGCTCACGCCCTGCCATTGGTGGATCTCAGACCCAGCCGGGAATGGTGAATCTGTGTCTCGATTTTCTCCGCTCAGGGACTTACCGTTTCATCCCCATCGACGCGCAAGTCGCCGAAGTGGCGTCAAATCGAAAGACTTGCACCCGGCGAACGGCCTACCCGACGGGAGGTCCTAGTCACACGACATTTACATTTTTATCTATCCTCCTACTGCGAAGTTCCTTCAAAATGCACGATCCACCAATGGCAGGGCGTGAGTTATAATTTTCCGCCGATAATCTATTTTTTAATGTCGTGTGACTAGGGCCTCCCGTCGGGTAGGCCGTTCGGCGGGTGCAAGTCTTTCGATTTGACGCCACTTCGGCGACTTGCGCGTCGATGGGGATGAAACGGTAAGTCCCTGAGCGGAGAAAATCTCAGACCCAGCCGGAAATCGAACCCAGGCCATTAGGACTGACATTCTGTCGCGCTGACCACTCTCAGCTACCGGGGTAGGTCAGGAGGGTAGATGAAAGGTGGAGACAAAGATCAGCCGTGATCATACTGTGGCAGTGACATTTCTAATAAGATGATGATGTGTCAAGTGGCATCCGCAAGGCCCCACAATACGTTCGGTTTTACATGCATGGCAAATCTCGTCGAAATTCAGATTGTTGCCGCGAGGCGAATCTCACCAAGATCCTTGGTACGCATGGCACAGAAATTTCGTACCTGGTTTGGAGAGGCAGTTCCGGGTCCTGTATCGAACAGTGCGATTGTGGTACTTCGGTCGATTCATCGATGTGGCGTGCAGTTCACAACTTTGCAGTACGTCGTACGCATTGTGCGGCACCAGCTGGATAGAAACACTGGAGGTGAGTTCCTCTCTTAGTCTGGTATTCGCAACCGCAAATAGCAGCAGTCGTAGCTCCATATATATGCGATAGATTAGCGTGTAGTTTGCTGTTCGCAATCTGGATTGATATCCAGCGAATTGTAGTCAGACAGAGTTATACACATTTTACATGGAACCGTGTTAGAGACTCCGCCAATCCCTGACTTTGGCAACTGCACGTACCTTGTAACCATAAATATTTGTGTTTGATTGTCGAATTTCACCCTTGTCTTTTTCGACAATATCTGTGCAATCACGGTGGACGTCTTCAATTTCAGTAGGAATCAGAACCGATAACCCTTTTCAAATTAGTTTTTGTGGAAGGTACTTAGAACTACTACCTTATGTACACTACCTATTTCCACTTCAGTCTGTGCCGGCCGGAGTGATCGAGCGGTTCTAGGCGTTCCAGTCCGGAACCGCGCGACCGCTACGGTCGCAGGTTCGAATCCTGCCTCGGGCATGGATGTGTGTGATGTCCTTAGTTAGTTAGGTTTCAGTAGTTCAGTAGTTAACTGTAGTTAAGTCCCATGGTGCTCAGAGTCATTTGAACCATTTTTGAACTTCTGTCTGACTATTAGGGTCAAAATATTGATTAGATAGTCATATCTCCACTGCGCGAAGTTTGATAGTGGTGTAGCTGATGAGGGTTTCTGTCACGTAGGGTGTTACCTGTCAAATAGATAGAGTTGTATCCCACATTAATTAGCAAAACAAACTTGCAGCACAAATGCTATTTTATACAATGAGGAAAAAAATCGCAACACCAAAATGTAATTAATGTACAGTAATGAAATTCTGGAAATACATTTGTCTAGATGACATATTTAGGTGATTAACATTATAAAAGCACAAGTTAATGTAAGCGTGAGATAAGCCATTGCAAATGTGAAATGCTTGTGCATTTATAACCGGCGTAATCGGCAGAATGTTGATTGCAAGCCTTCAAAATGCATGCATTTGTTGTACAGGTGCTGGATGTCAGTTTGTGGGATGGAGTTCCATGCCTGTTGCATTTGGTTGATCAATACAGGGATGGGCAATGCTGTTGTTGTTTGTGGATGACGTTGGAGTTGTCGTCTGATGATAGGCCACACTTGGTCGACCGGAGGCAGATCTGGTTATCGACCAGGCGAAGACAACATCTCGACACTGGGTAGAGCGTGTTGGGTTACAAGAGTGATATGTGGACGAGCGTTATCTTGTTGGAAAATACCCCATGGAATACTGTTCATGGATGGCAGTACAACAGGCCGAATCACTGGACAGAGGTACAAATTTGCAGCCGGGGTGCGTGGGTAAGGACGAGAGTGCTCCTGCTGTCATACGATATTGCACCCCGGACCATAACTTTTCATGTCACCACAACAAAACATTATCAAAAAATACAGAGAGACCAACAAAAAATTTATACGAGGTATAGCTCGAACGTGTCTAGCACGGCAACAGGTTGGTTGCAGGCCGTCAACTGACCTTCTCCTAACCAAAACACAACCGAGGCGGAACCAGCTTTCATCAGAAAACACGACAGACCTCCACCCTGCCCTCCAAGGAGCTCTCGCTTGACACCATTTGAGAGTGCAAATGGCAGTGGTTTTGAGACCAGTGTAATGCAAGCTATAGGCCGTCTGTCTCTGAGCTGTCCTCGAAGTAACTGATATATAACAGTTCGTTGTGTCACCGTGGTGCCAACTGCTGCCCAAATCGTTGCTGCAGATGTAGCACGATGCGTCTGAATCATACACAGAAAACGATGGTCTTCGCTCTCCGTAGTGCACCGTGGCCGTTCGGAGCCCAGTCTTCTTGCGACTGTATATTCCCATGCCCACTGCTGCCAGCAATCGTGCGCAGTGTCTACATTCCTGCGAAGTCTTCCTGCAACACCGCAGAAGGCACATTCAGATTCTCGTGACCCTGTTGCATGGCGTCGTTCAACTCAGTGAAGTGTTGATAACGCCGTCTTTGTCGCTTTAAAGGGGCTCTACTAGCGCCAATCTTCCACGACTGGCGCGAAATTTGAACAGACATCATCATTCAAATGCAGAAGCACGTCCACTAACTTTCGTTTACGTCGCACAATTCCTTCTTTCGATTTTTTTCATTCATTGCTGAATTGGTAACCCTGTACCAGGATCTTGTTTCCTGGAAAACTAGTCTCTAACGCTTTACTTATAATCGGGCCAGTGAGCCAAATGTCTCTTTCTTGATTTTGGAATTTTGCATACAACTGAGCAGTGTGCGAACTCTGAATTTTGATCAAGGGACACAATAAAGAATTGTCATTTCGTCTCAGAATTTAGTTTCCTGGAATACTGTGATCTTGACTTTATACCGTCTGATTTCAGGTCTTAGGACTTGTATCGAATCGTTGTTCCTGTGGCTTCATTTTTTGTTTCTTTTTTATGTTGCCAAAGCAGATTTTTAGCGTATATTTGTAATAAATAGGGATCTTAAATCCTTCTTTATTTGTTTTTGTGAAATGAGAAATTGCCAGATTCTTTTTTCAGTTTAATAATTTGACCAGATGGTGAACAGTTAGAGCCACGTTAATTAGAATTACTAGCATCAATGTACTTATGTGTGTGTTTGTTCCCTCTTCGGCTCAATATTTTCTGTGCACGTTGATCTGCAGTTTCTGCACCACGTGTTGCGATTTGCAGTGCTGCCACCAGCGCTGAAGACATTTGGAGGGGCGACTAATTGCTGTATTTGTATGCCACTAGAGGGTAGGTTTATACAGGGTGTTACAAAAAGGTACGGCCAAACTTTCAGGAAACATTCCTCACACACAAAGAAAGAAAATATGTTATGTGGGCATGTGTCCGGAAAAGCTTACTTTCAATGTTAAAGCTCATTTTAGTTTCGTCAGTATGTACTGTACTTCCTCGATTCACCGCCAGTTGGCCCAATTGAAGGAAGGTAATGTTGACTTCGGTGCTTGTGTTGACATGCGACTCATTGCTCAACAGTACTAGCATCAAGCACATCAGTACGTAGCAACAACAGGTTAGTGTTCATCACGAACGTGGTTTTGCAGTCAGTGCAATGTTTACAAATGCGGAGTTGGCAGATGCCCATTTGATGTATGGATTAGCACGCGGCAATAGCCGTGGCGCGGTACGTTTGTATCGGAACAGAATTCCAGAACGGAGGTGTCCCGACAGGAAGACGTTCGAAGCAATTGATAGGCGTCTTAGGGAGCACGGAACATTCCAGCCTATGACTCGCGACTGGGGAAGACCTAGAACAACGAGGACACCCGCAATGGACGAGGCAATTCTTCGTGCAGTTGACGATAACCCTAATGTCAGCGTCAGAGAAGTTGCTGCTGTACAAGGTAACTTTGACCACGTCACTGTATGGAGCGTGCTACGGGAGAAACAGTTGTTTCCGTACCATGTACAGCGTGTGCAGGCACTATCAGCAGCTGATTGGCCTCCACCAGTACACTTCTGCGAATGGTTCATCCAACAAAATGGTTGAAATGGCTCTGAGCACTATGTGACCTAACTTCTGAGGTCATCAGTCGCCTAGAACTTAGAACTAATTAAACCTAACTAACCTAATGACGTCACACACATCCATGCCCGAGGCAGGATTCGAACCTGCGACCGTAGCAGTCCCTCGGCTCCAGACTGTAGCGCCTAGAACCGCACGGCCACTCTGGCCGGCTTATCCAATAATGTGTCAATCCTCATTCAGTGCAAATGTTCTCTTTACGGATGAGGCTTCATTCCAACGTGATCCAATTGTAAATTTTCACAATCAACATGTGTGGGCTGACGATAATCCGCACGCAATTGTGCAATCACGTCATCAACACAGATTTTCTGTGAACGTTTGGGCAGGCATTCTTGGTCATGTCTTGATTGGGCCCCATGTTATTCCACCTACGCTCAGTGGAGCACGTTATCATGATTTCACACGGGATACTCTACCTGTGTCAGTCGAAGTGTTCGTACGCTTCTCAATAAAAGATTCGGTGACCGTTGGATTGGTAGAGGCGGACCAATTCCATGGACCACACGCTCTCCTGACCTCAACCGTCTTGGCTTTCATTTATGGGGGCATTTGAAAGCTCTTGTCTACGCAACCCCGGTACCAAATGTAGAGACTCTTCGCGCTCGTATTATGGACGGCTGTGATACAATACGCCATTCTCCAGGGCTGCATCAGCGCATCAGGGATTCCATGCGACGGAGCGTGGATGCATGTATCCTCGCTAACGGAGGACATTTTGAACATTTCCTGTAACAAAGTGTTTGAAGTCACGCTGGTACGTTCTGTTGCTGTGTGTTTCCATTCCATGATTAATGTGATTTGAAGAGAAGTAATAAAATGAACTCTAACATGGAAAGTAAGCGTTTCCGGACACATGTCCACATAACATATTTTCTTTCTTTGTGTGTGAGGAATGTTTCCTGAAAGTTTGGCCGTACCTTTTTTAACACCCTGTATAAATTTTGCGATCTAATTAACACAAATATAGCTTTATTCATAAACCTCTAGAAAATAACGAAAATAAGTCTCTCGTGACTCCACACGTAACAAAACAAAAGAATCCTACAGAAGGTGCGATATAAAGAGGAGATGATGTGAGCCTCAGAGCGGTAAAAAATAAAAGAAGCATATATATATATATATATATATATATATATATATATATATATATATATATATATATATGCTGTATCCTGTTACTAGTGCGTAGGGGTGTGAGTGCGCCGACCGTAGTCTCGCCGCGCCTGAGTACTTAAATCAACCATCAACTGCATCATCAAGTGAAAGCAGAATTGGACAGACTTCAGTCTCTAGAGGTTTTGGCTAGTGAATGGTCGTCTCCGTTAGTTGTAGCTTAGAAGCCGTCGGGGAAACTTCGCCTCTATGACAATTTCAGTACTAATGTCATGGATACGTATCATGGCCCACACCAGGAAGATCTGGTGGTCGAAATATCGGGTGACCAGTAGTTTTCTAAAAGGGATTTGTCTGAAGCGTATTTGTAGGTTCCTGTGGGTGAAGAATCTCGGCGAGTTCTGGTGTTGAATACTCCTTTTGTTCTCTGTCAATATTTGCGCCTTCTTTTTGGTGTGGCTAGTGCCCCTCCTACTTTCCAAGGATTTTTAGAGCAATTGACAATATCTGTCCTGGGTTGCATTAATTGTCTGGATGATCTTGGTGTTAGAGGCTCCACCGCGGTCGATCACTTGAAAATTTTGCACACTTTGTTTTCTGTCTGACAGTCCGCGAAACCTCGCAAAACCTCAGTTTTTTCGGCCTTCTGGAGTTCGAGGTTTCGTGGGTTGAGGTTCACCTCAGCAGACCAAAACTCCGCTGTTACGTCTATGCCTCGCCCCACATCCACAAAGGAGCTTCAGGCCTACGTAGGGAAGAGAGCTTAGTACCACAAAATCCTACCGATGGCGGCCACATTGGCCCACCCGTTCCTTGTCTTGTTACGCATGTGTCTTTTCTACTGGAGCCCGGATTGCTTTTCAAACGTTGAAATCCTAACTACCCTCGGCGCCTTGTTTAGCTAGTTTTGGCGACTGACGCCTCACAGTACGGCCTTAACCTGGTCAAGCGCGCCGATATGTCAATGGCTCTGAACGACCTCTTGCCTCTAAATCCCTCACTCCGGCGCAGCAGCGTTTCAGCTGGAAAAAGAGGCTCCTGGCATAGTTATGCTCTCCAGAAATATCATGTTTTTTTTCTATGTGGCTCTAAGTTTCATCTTACTGACCATAAACCCTTGGTTCCCTTGTTCAACCGTAACATTTCCTTGCCTGACAAAGCAGCACACCGCCTATAATGCTCAGCGCTGTTCTTGTCTCGCTACAACTGCGAAATCCATCTTCGACCTACGTCAAAACTTTAAAATTTTTACGCCTGGTCCCCCTATCCTGTAGGTCCCAATCCCGACTTTGAAGAATTGCGTTGCTTCCATCTTGTTACTGAAACACAAGCTGCGGTCAAGTGTTTCCCAATTACAAGGTCACACATAGCAGATACAATTGCCGTCGATCCGGTTCTCCCTCTGGTGGTTCGGTTTCTTCGACAAAGCTGGGCAGATACCCCCTCGGCAACTATTTTTCCTTATGATACCGCCTCTCTGTTTTTGACATTTTTTTTCTGTGGCCACAGAAGACCTCTCTCCCAGAATAATCATTCTCGCTGCATTACGGAACGAGGTTCTATGCCTTCTTCTCCAAGGCCATTGGAGAGTTTCGCGCACTAAAATGTTAGCTGGGAGACATGTTTTTTTTTTTTTCCTGGGATTAAGAGCGAAATCGTCCGTTTTGTCGCGACTTGTGAGCAGCGTGCCTGACAACAAGCACCTCCCAGGGCGCCTCTGTCCCCCTGGCCCACACCATGTCAGCCACGGAAATACATTCATGCAGACTTCGCAGACCCAACCATTGAACTTCGTCTGTGCGAATGCGGACAGGTTGCCCGAACTCTTGCGGGAATCGTCACCTTAGTGTGCGCGAGTAATGAGTGGATGGGCAAACATTTATTAGGTACTTTACGTATGTAGATTGTGGACAGTTGGAAATGTGGGTCTGACGGGAAGCGTGCAAGGGGTAAGTTCCTGCAGTCGCGCTCTTGATCTGTGCCCTCGGTGGCTCAGATGGATAGAGTGTCTGCCATGTAAGCAGGAGATCCCGGGTTGGAGTCCCAGTCGGCGTACACATTTTCAGCTGTTCACATCGAGGGATATCAACAACACCTGTCAGCAGCTCGAGGTTTCAATTAACTATCATTTAAAATCTTTTTGGTAGTCAGTTCTGTTGTGTGGGGACACATAATGTTACATCAGCGCACTGACTTCCAAATCTTCATGTTCGAGAATGCTCCTAGGTGCATTATAACCATATGAGGGTACGTCCAGTATTGTTACACATGGTCGTTTTGGTGGTCCAGGTGTTATGGTGGGAGGGAGAAACATAATGCTGCATGGCCATACTGACCACGAAGTCACTGAACACAGCAAGCTCACCGGTAAACTTGAAACGTCCCCTCAGAAAAATTATTGAATTACTGTGCTGATAAATCTCTTACATTATTTGATTTTCAAACAGCCGAGCAAAACTGAACGTACTCAGACATTTCCCTCTTTACCTATTCTGATCAACACTAAACTGACACACAATATTTTTAGCGCAATGCAATCTGACTTTCAATCATCCCTACAAAAGAATGGCCCTGACTAACATTAACCTATAACTTTCACAAATCACTTACCTCACAAAAATCTTCGTTACTCGAACTACTGCAATATAGCGAGCGCCACTACTGCCAGCTAAATACTAGATTCAAACTACTGAAGGCACTAACTACTGATACGCATAGTTAGCAAATGAAAGAACAAACAATGTATTTACCTTAATAGTGTTCAAAAGTCATAATATACACTCCTGGAAATTGAATTAAGAACACCGTGAATTCATTGTCCCAGGGAGGGGAAACTTTATTGACGCATTCCTGGGGTCAGATACATCACATGATCACACTGACAGAACTACAGGCACATAGACACAGGCAACAGAGTATGCACAATGTCGGCACTAGTACAGTGTATATCCACCTTTCGCAGCAATGCAGGCTGCTATTCTCCCATGGAGACGATCGTAGAGATGCTGGATGTAGTCCTGTGGAACGGCTTGCCATGCCATTTCCACTTGGCGTCTCAGTTGGACCAGCGTTCGTGCTGGACGTGCAGACCGCGTGAGACGACGCTTCATCCAGTCCCAAACATGCTCAATGGGAGACAGATCCGGAGATCTTGCTGGCCAGGGTAGTTGACTTACACCTTCTAGAGCACGTTGGGTGACACGGGATACATGCGGACGTGCATTCTCCTGTTGGAACAGCAAGTTCCCTTGCCAGTCTAGGAATAGTAGAACGATGGGTTCGATGACGGTTTGGATGTACCGTGCACTATTCAGTGTCCCCTCGACGATCACCAGAGGTGTACGGCCAGTGTAGGAGATCACTCCCCACACCATGATGCCGGGTGTTGGCCCTGTGTGCCTCGGTCGTATGCAGTCCTGATTGTGGCGCTCACCTGCATGGCGCCAAACACGCATACGACCATCATTGGCACCAAGGCAGAAGCGACTCTCATCGCTGAAGACGACATGTCTCCATTCGTCCCTCCATTCACGCCTGTCGCCACACCACTGGAGGCGGGCTGCACGATGTTGGGGCGTGAGCGGAAGACGGCGTAACGGTGTGCGGGACCGTAGCCCAGCTTCATGGAGCCGGTTGCGAATGGTCATCGCCGATACCCCAGGAGCAACAGTGTCCCTAATTTGCTGGGAAGTGGCGGTGCGGTCCCCTACGGCACTGCGTAGGATCCTACGGTCTTGGCGTGCATCCGTGCGTCGCTGCGGTCCGGTCCCAGGTCGACGGGCACGTGCACCTTCCGCCGACCACTGGCGACAACATCGATGTACTGTGGAGACCTCACGCCCCACGTGTTGAGCAATTCGGCGGTACGTCCACCCGGCCTCCCGCATGCCCACTATACGCCCTCGCTCAAAGTCCGTCAACTGCACATACGGTTCACGTCCACGCTGTCGCGGCATGCTACCAGTGTTAAAGACTGCGATGGAGCTCCGTATGCCACGGCAAACTGGCTGACACTGACGGCGGCGGTGCACAAATGTTGCGCAACTAGCGCCATTCGACGGCCAACACCGCGGTTCCTGGTGTGTCCGCTGTGCCGTGCGTGTGATCTTTGCTTGTACAGCCCTCTCGTAGTGTCCGGAGCAAGTGTGGTGGGTCTGACACACCGGCGTCAATGTGTTCTTTTTTTCCATTTCCAGGAGTGTAGTTAATTAAAGATTCAAAGGAAATACAGGACCATGTTAAGAAAGTAGAGGATTGGTGTGCTAAGAAAGCAAGATACTACTAGGATCATACAAAATGTATGGAGTGAGAGGAGTGTAGGGATCGATTTTACTCCACAATGAAGGAGTCTGTAAGTCTTGTGGGAACCCCTCCTTGTCAGCCAGCTGTTGTGTGTTCACCATCAGCGAGTGGTCAACAATCGTATCGAGTGCGTCCGAGTCTGCGACTCTCATATTAGAAAATAAGGTAGTGCATATGACACAGACGTAGCTCGTGTCATGGGACCACGCATCACATACGAGTATCTGATGGACAAGAAAGACCAAGTACAATTACTGACAGAGACTTTGACCACAAGCTCTTCGTCTTGGTACGAAATTTTCAAAATTACAAAGAGGGTGGTAATAATTTGCATTCAAAAGCTTGGATAGCTCAGTTTGGTAAAGCAAAGCCTCCCCCCCCCCCCCCCGCCCCCCCCCCCTTTGGATCTGACGACATAAATTAGAATTTGTCTGCAGTCAAAAAGTTGCAGAATGAATGCAGTGTGTACCAAGAGTTTAGAAATGCTTTCTCCATCAGCTACTTGTCACAAGAGACACAAGAAAGAATTAAACAAGGAATCATGATGTGCAGAGGCATAGAATCGTCAGGAGCCAAAAACCAGTACAGCTTTTTGTTTCATTAGTAAAGAAGAATCAATTTTTGGATGCTCCATGTACCACAAGCGAAATCATACGGTTCTGCTACATGAAGCTGTCCTTCAGCTATCAACAAATACAAGAAGGAAGGATCAAACACAACGTAGAAGCATTTAGGAGCATTCTCCAAGAATGAGAATTTGCATATGAAGCGAATAATATGCGAAAAACAGTCGAATAGGAACAATGATAGACGGAAGAGCATATATGGATCGTAAGGACAGCATGGTTACGGCCGTCCACAAGCATACGAACACCCCAGAAAGGAGAAACAACTGAATCAATTTAAATGGCAGGAATAACAATAATTGGCTCTTTGAAAGAAACTGATGTGAACCAGATAGGACAGAACAGCAGGTAGACAATGTCGGGATTTGGCCGCCAAATTCGTCAAACAAACAACGCAATGGCAACTTGCACCACGATAGACTACAAATAGATGCGGATAGCTCCTAATACACCCGCGCCAGACGATGGAACGAACCAAATAAATGTTAGTATATGGATACTCAAGTCAAGTTAAGTCAAGCAGTTGCCGAGTAAAATAGCAGCTACAAATGGTGTGTGAAATGTAGGCATGTCCAATCGTCGTACGTGGTGGGAAAAAAAGGCATCAAAAACACCTTCATCCGTCTATATTTCAAGTTTTGCTTTACTTATGCGAACAGTTTCGGCTTTCCACTACCGTATCTTCAGGCCCCTGACCTACGTGTAGGAAGAACCAACCTCATGAGCAATGAAAATAGGGGCAGGCATTCAGTAATATACGCGGTGGATGATGAGAACGACTATAGATGGGAAATGCTTTTACAGTCGCTCGCATCGGCCACCGCGCCGAGCGCCAACGTTTTTTTTTTTTTTTTTTTGCAAATGTAGTAAGTGGTGTCCGTAGACTAACTGCTTAACAAAGTAATCCCTTCGTTCATCAGCTGCAGACTGCCTGCACATGAGGTTCGATTCTGCCTAAACGTCGGTCAGGGGGCCGAAGATGACGTAGAGAAACGTATAAGCAGCATAAAATCTGAAGTACAGACGGCTTACGGTTTTTTTGATTTGACCTTTTATAATAAATAGCCGAAGTCCATCAGCCATTCTGTTTGAAGATGGATTTACAGGAAGAAAACAAGAAGTCCAAATGCGATCTCAAAATGTCCAGTTGCACAGGGAGACGATAGATTGTTAATACGATGGAAGTTGCCATCTTTCAAAGCCGATGTCAGTGATACCATCCGGGAATACCAGACCAATCCTGAAGCAGATCCCAGAATACGTATGGAATTCGATGGAGCCTCTAGTAATATTTTACTGTCTGTTGTTGCTCTTGTATGTTACTGTGGGTCCCCCGACTAACCAACTGCTTCGATTTGCGGCCATCGTAGCTCTGTAATGGTTCTGGGAGATGTGTTATTTTCTACTGGATTTGTCGATACCAAATTTAATGAGGGAAGTTGTAAATGTTTTCTTATATTTTTGTCAGAATTTTTTTTATTGTAATTTGCCTTATTTTATGCTAATTTACGTATATTTGAAAGAGTGACAGCATATTGATTACTATTAGTAGATGTGACGAAGAATATCAAAGAGACTGATTACGAGTGGAAGTTTGTGTGTTGTGTAAAATGTCTTTGAAGCTGGAGTCGTCTTTGACTGTAGTCAGTCGGCAGTGAACAATGTGCAGGTCGCCGTTATAAATATTTTCTAGTGAACAGGAAAAAATGAATTATGTCACTACTTTTTTTATATAGACTTTAGGAAGAAACGACATTCGAAGAAATGGTATTTGAAGCACCAAAAATGAGGCAAACGCTTTGAACCAGGTCATTTCTGCAGCCGTCGAAACTGCATTGTGGAATCATACTTCCACTAGACGACCGAAGCCGAGACAAATATCGTCTTGTAAACATTTCACGGAAAAGGTACTGTCACGAAATGTGCCAAATTTAAGTAAATAAAAATTGTGAGCATATTTCAGCTCCGAAAAGCTGTTGCACTGGCATAGGTATGGAATTGGATGGAGCCTCTTGTAATATTTTACTGTCTATTGTTGATCTTGTCGTATGTACTGCTCCGATTTGCTGCCATCGTGTCTCCGGAAAGCTGTTGCACCGGCTGTTTTGTTACGTGCACCAACAGGGTGCCGTATCACAGCCGTCACCGACACTGGCAGGATTCGCCACGCGCAGCACCGCCGGCCCAGATCCGCGCGCCGATCGGGCCACAATAGGGGGCGCCTGCAATTACATTTGCCGTGAGATACCGGCCGGCGGCGCGCACCGCGTTATGCGGATGCCGGCCGCGGCGCGGCGCGGCGGGGTGGCCCCCCTCCCCTCCAGCGGCGCGGGGGAGGGGGCGGCCGCGTGGCCGAGCGGCGCTCCGCACACGACCGGCGCACGGCAGCCGGCGGGCGAGCGGCGGCCGCAGTCAGTTGCGCGCCGGACGAGCACGCGTGCGCACGCCTCGCGCCACCCCTCCACCTCGCCGGAAGACCGCGCCGGCCGCGTGCCGCCCTAATTGACGCACAAGACGACGCCGCCCAAGACAAGTGCCTTCGTCAGCCGCCACGGGATGCGCCATTGTCCGGCCACCCCCGCCCGCCGCCGATCGTTCATTAAACGGCCCAAACATTACTCAGGCTTTCCGGCACGACTGCTGCCGTGTTTGGCATAATGAAGATGCGCCGTGGGAAATCGAGTTAATGCCGTGCAGTGGGCAGCACCGAAGTTATTCGATAGATTAATGATATTCTACACTGCGTGTCTCCCAAGAAGATTCTCACCTCATTTTAACATCGTCTCAGACTACCTCCGAAGAATTTACTCAGCTCTCGTAGATCGCTGTTGCTTAATCGGACATTGACAGTTCTCCATCGACACTTCTCAATTGGACAATTGTGTAAGAACGCTGGTGTGTGTGAGCTAAGCCGAACCTTTAGGTGGACTGTCGAGTGCTGCGTGGGGGATTTATACGTGACACGCGATCTGGTGCGGGAGTCTACGAGGTGACGAGTGCCACGGTGGTGAGACAGGGACACGGGCTGGAGAACGCGGGCGTGTGGCGCGTGGTGGTGCCGCGCGGGCCGGAGCCCGCCGGTGCCGGCGTGGGCGTGGGCGTGGGCGTGGGCGCGCTGGAGCCGCCGGTGCCCTGGGGCTACGGCGGGTGGGCCGCCGCCTCCGCCGGCGTCCACCCGCCCCCGGGGCCCGCCCCCGGCCATCCGCTCGGCCCCGGCCGGCCGCACGCGCAGCCGCCGCCGCCTCCCTCCTCCCTCAAGAGGGCGCTCAGCGAGAGCGACGACTGTGACGACGTCTTCTCGGAGGAGTCCTCCAAGGACCGGTGAGTGCAGCCGTGCTCGTGCACTGGTGCGCTATCGAAGCACGCCGTCTGCAATATGCCATTAATACTGTGTGTTAGTCTCCTCTGAAGGAAGATTTTTATGTTGTTAGGGAAAATTACAACAAATGTACCATTTTAACACTAACATCTACTAAATGAATAAGTCAGTATAAATTACACATGTTTGCTGAGACGTTCCAGTGCTGTAATTGATAATATTAAAAGCCAAGATCGCTTCATGCCAAACAGTTTACTTCACGATCAGATTCGACAATAACTAGGTGTCATCCTCACATTCTATGTCCCAGAAATGTAACGACACTATAGTCTCGTCTACATATCGAGAACATGCTCCAATTTTTATAACTGAGGAGCGCCGGCCGGAGTGGCCGTGCGGTTCTGGACGCTAGTCTGGAGCGGAGCGACCGCTACGGTTGCAGGTTCGAATCCTGTCTCGGACATGGATGTTGTAATGTCGTTAGGTTAGTTAAACTAGTTCTAAGTTCTAGACGACTGATGACCTCAGATGTTAAGTCGCATAGTGCTCAGAGCCATTTCAACCATTTGAACAAAACCCGATATATCCACTTTTGTTGTGTTCGCGTGTTTGAGCTGTAGGACGGAAATACGGGAGTAATACATGCTGCCACAAAATAATTTTCAGCACAACGCAAGTGTTTTATGGTGTATTTGTTCTTTTTATGGCTTCTGGAGCCATTTAGAGATCACTATTTGTTACTTTCTGTTTTAACAGCAAATCCAGATTTATCGGTTTTTGTTCCGGCTCTCCTCAATTACTATCGTATCAGTGTGGAGCTGCATTCTTATGACTGAAACACACTCTTAATATGTTCGAAGAGACTCTTGTTTAATTTTATTCCAGGAAGATCTGAGAGATAATGACACCTACTTACTGCAATGAAATAAACTATTTCCCATAAATCGATCCTGGCTTCGAACAAGTCAACCATCTTCCAACAATTTCGTTCCGAAACATCACGTATAATACTATTCTCCATAACTACAGGCACACATTTCACAAGTCGAAGTTATGCTTTCTAAGTGCTTACTAACATTTTGTGTTTAGGATCCAGATAGAACATGTGAGCGCTGTGTACTGCTGTACTACACTGACACTGGTTCTTAACCTAAATTATCCTAAGGACAAACACACACAGCCATGCCCGAGGGAGGACTCGAACCTCCGACGGTACCAGCCGCACAGTCCATCACTGCAGCGCCTTACGTTAGACAGCTCAGCTAATCCCGCGCGGCACTGACGCTGTTTCACTTCTACTTTCTCACTTAAGTCGTCTATAGATTCTCGCACCCATTCGGAAGACAAACTCTCGCCATCAGCAATAATTACTTAACAAATACTAAAAACCACATAGTGTTAAGCGACGTCCTCCAAAGTAAAGCGGAGTGTCATGTAACATCTGCCAGCATGCAATAAGATGTTTGTGAAGACTATGCCATAGCGCAGTATTTATGTCCAGGTTATCATACATAACGTCCTTTGCTACTAGGGTTACCAACATGTCCAGCACTTCGGTGCTTTTTTTTTAATACCCAACCGGCATTTTTGTTCTTTAGAAAATGTCCGGCTTCTTAGTAAAAAAATATTGCATTTCATTATCTAACGAATTACAGTGTAGTGTCTGAATTATAAGCACCACGCACTTGACTGAAATTTTCCACGACGTTCCCTAGGCCAGTGGTGTAATTGGAGAAACGTTGAATCATAGTCGACATGTCCAATACAGCGATTCGACGTAATGTAGTTTGTGTAGCATTGTTTCCATATTTTCACGCTTTGAAACAAAATTAAGTAATCATTGAAATTGGAGTTTGCGTATGTTATCGTTTTTAGAAGCGCTAAACTTCGCTGAAGTACTGCCGCTGTATACGATTGCGTGCTACTAATAAGAAGTATCTCGTATCATTTTCTGCTCATATTGAGATTAGAGCATGTTTATTACCGCACTGTGTAAAACATGAACAATTTGTTCATTCTAAAATAAATTGCCCGGCTTTTTAAAAAATTTTCTGCTTTTGGTGAAGCACTGCCCTGTTTTTGACAATTTGAAGATGGTAGCCCTATTTGCTGCAGGAAATTATTTAATTTATTACAGCCTAACATCCCATAACTGCTAGCTCCAATGAAATAAAACATTGTCCGTGAACGCCTTCAATGAAAAGTTCGTACTTTTTGTACACCACATTTTTAACTGGGTAGTATACACATAGAACGTTTGCCAATAATGTGTCATCTGAAATATGTTATTATGTTCACAACATAGATGAAACCGTTATATTTTATCATTCGTTAAATTCGTTACCTGAGCGAAAGTTTCCCTACTTTATTAAGTTTGCTTCTATCAAAAAAAAATTTCTACGTAGTGTAAACTTGTCACTGAAAGTAGAACCGCATCTCTATCTGAATGAGATAAATGACATGTAACAATAATTAGTAACTGCGACTATGGCCGTTCAACAAGAGAGTGTTATTTATACACTGTGCACATTTTTATACTTCTGTGTACGAGTAAGTGAAAGTCAGAATAGTTTCCTATCATCTGATTATCTGATGATATTTCTCGCAACACGAACTGAAGCATCAGGTGTACGAAGCCGACCATAACCTTTCACCCCTTTAGTTATTTTGTCACGTACCATCAACGACAGGTGCGCCCCGCAGACCAATGTGTGAAAATGGCAAGGCGCACTTGTTGCGCCACGAGCACTGTCTACCTTCTTCTGTGTGAAGAACAGTTGCTCTCCAAAAGGAATTATGGAAACTGTGAGAGAAATGTGGTCGTTTGTGTACGCGAAAATAATAGGTATTTTGACTTCTTTATGAAAACTACTATTCTAAATACTGAAAGTGTCACTTGTGACGTAGCCTTCGCAAGTCTTTCACTATACGCCACAAGATTGATAAAAGGATCGGAAACATCCCCATGAAGTTGAGTTTCAGCTTCACTTGATTGATTCTAGTGAATGACAGTACCAGTTGCTTTCTCCTGCAAAGAAGTTCACACCTTACACCACCTCGACAGGTATTTTTCAAACATTTGGTTGCTAAAACAGGCTGGCGATTTCATTAGTATATCCGTACTGTAATTACCTTTATTTATGGAGATAATCAGAAGAGTCGGTGTCTGTATACTCAAATTTGTTATACTCTGAAACAGATAGGGTGGTGGAAAAGAGAGAGGAACATTAGGGCTTAAACTGTCGTAGAAAGCGTTAGCATTAGAGACAGAACGCAGACTCCATGGTATAAGGAAGCGGCATTACACTGTTTGAGGAGGCATTTCAGCATTCACTGCAGCACAACAAGGGGAACTACGAATAATCGAAATCAGGGCGATCAGTCTGGGATATTAACCTTGTTACTTCCTCTGGAATATGGGTTCATAAGTTATTTTCTTAGTTTAATGATCCAGTGATGTTACAATATCTCGCTATAATGTGCATTTTTTCAAGTTAGTGTAAAAAAACAATAAATTTTAGAAAAAAAAAACAAAAGAGAACAAAAAAATTTGGCTGCATGGTGTACATTTATAGGTACAATTTTAATCTACATCTAAAGAACAGTCTACTTGCCTGTCTTTGAAGCGAACACCAGACAATCATAGACAGTAAATATTACCTATTTAAGACGACCACCCTGAATTAGAAGAATGTAGATACCACGCACAACGGATTTCTGTTTGTATCTGAAGCTTTTCTCATTTGCTGATAGCAATTTTACGTCACTAGGGAGGTCGTCCAATCTATTTTATGGCTGCCACCCAGTGCTATAGCTACTCGCTTCCTCGTTGGCTTCATCTTACACTTCTTAATTGCCGTGCATGTCACAGCTCTGAGAACACCAGGAAAGCTTACTTATTTTAATTTGTAAGTTTAAATGTCATTTAATACTTGTTAATTGCCAGCCATGCGCACTAAGAAATACTTAATTTAGTTTGAGTCATGCCCGATTCAACAATCAGAAGATTTGTTGATCCAGTAGCTTTATAAAAGTATTTGTCTTTCTTTATGAAGTGACACTCTTCTGTGTTTCTTTTTTTAAATTTATTGCAGTTCTACTGGAACTACTGTCTGTGAACTGAAACTACTGTCTCTTTACTTATTTTTATCATTTCAACACTGATGTACAGAATTTTCCCTGACAAAGGCAACTAAAACTTGACCTATTCATTTACTCCAACAATATAAAACCCAAATCAATCTGACTGCTATCCAGTGACAACATGTCTTCCAATAATTAACATAAAAGAATGGCCCTGAATTGCGAAAATCCTAACAATAACCCATACTTTTTCAGAAGTCACTTACCTCTTCATAACACGAACTGCAGCAATTACAGTAAGCAGCAACTACAGCCAGCTAAACAAAAAAATTCTAGCTATGCCATACTTGTGTGCATGACCAGTTTCTGCTACTGTAACTTGAGGGTACGGCAGAAAGCGGCAACATATAGGCATCAGGCAAAAGTCTGCAAAAAACAACAGTAAGAAAATCGAGGTACGTCAAGATTCAGGAAAAGATGGTGAGTCATTGTTACCATTAGCAGTGAAACATAATATTCCTGTCGAAATTTCGGTGAGTGGTATCGTAAAACAAAGGAAAGAGAAGATACGAACAAAACACCTGTACTCAATATGAAACTAGTCTGCATCGTTCGCAAATACCTTTTGCAACCATGAGAAAATTTGGAAGATTTGAAATCGATTACAACAATGAATGTCACAAATCTTCGGGCGTCCGTAGTAAAGCGTTTCGATTGCGATGACTGCGCGCACAACTCTGGGCCAAACTTAACAGCAGGTCTTCTGGTTTTGCAGAAAAAAAATGGGTCTCTGTGATATCTCTAACAGTACCCATTCTTGTTTCCTGCTGCAGCTCGTCAGTCAAATTCTGCGGTACAATGCAAACAAGAACAGATTTTCCGTTTGCCGAAATCATCGTGAATGGCGGTACAAACACTGTCTCTGCTACTCCTACAATCCCTCAATACCAATCTCAGGAATAATCATTTGTTTTGTGCCAGTGGTTGCCTAAGTTACACACGACTGTTGTTCTGCTTGGTCTAGGTGGACCAGAAATTGGTGCATCACAAGGGTGTATTTCCTGTCTCAAAAGCGTTCGAAGCAGTCGAAAATATATTTCCTCCCTGTGACTACGCCCCGTACGCTTGCACGATCATCACATGTCTCTCCATCGCCGTTTTTCGCAGTTTCATTACACGTTGAACCACTCCACTGGAGACTTCATACTAAACGTCCTCAGGTGGTCGTATCGGATTAATCTGCTCCAGCTTAGGATTTTTGATGATGTTTGTAGCATCAAGAGTTTTGTCTCCTCCCTCATGTAACTGCAAAGTTGACAAGCATACTTGTTCAAGCAGTTTCTGCAAGCCTGCTGGGCCATCTGCAGGTAATTTTACGCGAACATTTAGACCGAACTGCTTGATTTTTGACCAGTTTTTAATCAAGCAAGCTGGCGCAAGCATACCAACCTGCACTTGCTTGAATGTGTGAACTGACAATGTGCAGACTTGTAAAAGCAAACGCTGATTGCGAAGTAAACCTTCGTAAGAGCACTATATCGAGCGATATGAGTTAAATAAATCACAAATTGCTGGAAGAATGTAGTTGAGTATATGAAAGTTAGCGTTGTTTCAGAAGCATAAAATCGAAAAATTATCGTATCTCGGTAAGGCATAAAAACAAATGACCCTGTCACAAACACTTCGTTATTTAGAAGATAAATTTTCCCGTAATCAATCACAGCAAAAGATGAGGTACATGAGTCAACATTCGCTTATTACAAATGTTTATAAGTGCGTATTTGAAGTATTCGTACTAGCTTCAAATCGCAATGAATCTCAATATTGCTGTCTTTCATTTGTCGTTACAAACTCCCTCATGACTAGCCGGCCGCTGTGGCCGAGCAGTTCTAGGAGCCTCAGTCGGGAACCGCGCTGCCGCTGCGGTCGCAGGTTCGAATCCTGCATCCGGCAAGGACGTGTGCCATGTCCTTAGGTTAGTTAGGTTTAAGTAGTTCTAAGTTCTAGGGAACTGATGACCTCAGAAGTTAAGTCCCATAGCGTTTGGAGCCATTTTGAACCTCCATCATGACTGTATTTGCGTTTTAATCAGTGATGTTGCGAGTGTTTAGAAGTTAAAATATGTTTCTCTACTGATCCTGCAATTATTGGTGGACATATCTTCAATACACAGAGTAAGTGGTAGAATAAATTTTTCATCCATTAATCAATCCTTAAATAAATGGTTCAAATGGCTCTGAGCACTATGAGACTTCAACTTCTAAGGTCATCAGTCCCCTAGAACTTAGAACTACTTAAACCTAACTAACGTAAGGACATCACAAACATCCATGCCCGAGGCAGGATTCGAACCTGCGACCGTAGCAGTCACGCGGTTCCAGACTGTAGCGTCTAGAACAGCTCGGCCACCCCGGCCGGCCAGTCCTTAAAATAACATACCACGACTCCTCTTTCGCTGAGCTCGCACCAAAATGTCGTAGCCGACCAAAATAGCGTCCTAATTCCATTTATTGAAAGCACGTGGACTGTGTTCAGGCAAATGAGATTTCTGCACGCTTACAAGAATGCTAGATCTTGTACACAATGGTCCATATGGCTCTGAGCACAATGGGACTCAACATCTGAGGTCATCAGTCCCCTAGACTTCGAACTACTAAAACCCAAGTAACCTAAGGACATCACACACATCCAAGCCCTAGGCAGGATTCGAACCTGCGACCGTAGCAGGCTGAAGCTCCTAGAACCGTATCTTGTAACACATGTCAATTTGCTGTCAGGAGCCTTTAGATGCCGACCTGTTCGACAAACCTTTTAGTAATTAGTGCAGATGAAATGATAGCAACTGCTGCGGAGAAGTGCAGTGAGCAACATGTTCATGGCAGCGCAGGGGGTGGGAAGGGACGGGAAGGGCAGAGGCCGCACTCGCTCGCACGGCCCCACGTGATCGGCGGCTGTGCGGAGCGGCGTGGTGCACGCGAGGTTCGGAGAAGCGGCGCGGAGGTGCGCGTGACGGCGCCGCAACACCCGATACACGCCGGCCCGCCAGCCGGGCACACACGACTCGCGGCTGCGGCTGCGGCTGCGGCTGGCTCCCGTTTCAAGGGCCGAGCCGCCCTGCACCGCGGAGAGGTGTTCCGGTGTCAGCCGGCGCGGCAGACTCGCCGTTGACGCCGACGGCCACAGCCTTCTTACCGACACCGCTCACCCAGCCAAGATTACGCCGGCGCTAGAGACTCCGTGATATTTAAAATAATTTTAACTTATCGTTCATTGTTCAGTCCCTGTTGCACATCTTTTTTAATACGTGACTAGTTTCGATCTTCCTGGATCATCTTCATATCTGTGTAGCTGCGTCAGCAAACTGTTGACGCCGGCCGCTGTGGTCGAGCTATTCTAGGCGCTTCAGTCCGGAACCGTGACGGTCGCAGATTCGAATCCTCCCTCGGCCATGGATGTGTGTGATGTCGTTATGTTAGTTAGGTTTTAGGGGGGGGGGGGGGGGGTAGGACGTCAAACGGGCCGACTCGGAATAGGAGAAGCGTCTCATGACATTTTAATTTCCAGTGTCTATACTTTTACAAGTAAATTCATAAAACTTTGTCAGCAAGACAAGGAAGGATTCAGCATTTACACTCATAGCAGTGGAAGTTCGAAAACATAACGTAATAATTTTCTTTAAATCTGAAATTTCATTATTTTTTTCACATACTATTGGCTGCATTTGTTGCTATAGGTACACTTTTCTTCATAAGTTAGAGAGATTCTTCGATGAATATTGCACAGCATACATACCATACTCACAGGTGTATGAAACTCTAGAATTTATTTAATTTATGAAAAAACGAATGAACTGTTATATTTTAAACTTCATGTTTAGAAAAAACACACATTTTATAGTTAATTACCTCAGTTTTTACCACAGTTTTTAATAGATTTGGAAAATTCTAGAGTTTCATATACCTTTAAGTATGGTTTGTATGCTGTGCAAAATTCATCGAAGAATCTCTCTAACTTATGAAGAAAAGTGTACCTATAGCAACAAATGCTGCCATTACTAAGTGAAAAAAATTTCACATGTAAAGAAAATTATTACGTTATGTTTTCGAACTTACATTGCTATGAGTGTAAATTCTGTATCCTTCCTGGTCATGCTGACAAAGTTTTATGAATTTATTTGTAAAAGTATAGACACTGGAAATTAAAATGTCCTGTGGAGCCTCTCCTGCTCCAAGTCGGCCCGCTTGACGTCCTACCCACCTTCAGTAGTTCTAAGTTCTAGGGGACTGATGATCTCAGGTGTTAAGTCCCATAGTGCTTAGAACCATTTTTGAAACTATCGAGTCTCGTGTCTGCATGAGCATCACATATCTGAATGCTACGGAGATGAACACTAGTCTCGTATTTTAAAAAATATGCCACTGGGACTGAAAAATAAGTGATACATTACGTAAAACTGTCAACACAGTTGCTGTTCTGTCGCTACGAATATCTCTGTTACCTTCCAAACACTTTTCTCACGATTCCACCGACGCTACCTGGCAAATGAATCCTATCAATCTCAGATAACTGTGATGTGACAAGGTCCTCTTGTAGTGCGTTTGCCGTACGACTCACATACCCGTATTCCTTAAGTAGTTTCTTTCTGTCCTCCTATTACTGTACCTGCCACAAACTTCATTTTAGCATACCTGCCGCAACCGCCGGCTTACACCTACACTTGCCTGCGCCAAGTCACTTTTCGGTGTGTGGTGGAGGCTTCTTTGCGCACCACTGTCACTGTATTCTTTTCCTGTTCCTGTTCCGAACGTTGCTCAAAGAAAGAGCATAAATCCGACTTTGCTGTCAAGGTCTTTTCTCAGAGCGGTAGTCACAGAGTTGCAATTATCACGACGAGAAAATAGGTTACGTAAGCATGTTTTCGTTTGTTTGTAGGTACTTCCTTGTAGTCCTGGTACAAACTGAAATTCATCTACATCTACATATATACTCCGCAACCACCAGGCGGTGTGTGGTGGAGGGCACTATTCGCGCCAAAGTCATATTTCCCCCCCTCTGTTCCACCCGCGGATCGCGCGAGGGGAAAACGACTGTCTGAACGCCTCAGTACGAGCTCTAATTTCCCTTACCTTTGAATGGTGATCATTGCGCGATTTTAAAGTTGGTCGTAACAATATATGCTCTACATCCTCGGCGAAGATCGGATTTTGGAATTTAGTGACCACTCCCTTCCGTTTAGCGCGTTGTCTATCTGCAAGTGCGTCCCACTTCAAACTTTCTAAGAGATTTGTTACGCTCTCGCGATAGCTAAATGTACCAGTCACGAAATTTGCCGCTTTTCTTTGGACCTTCTCAATCTCTTGAATCAGATCCAAATGTTAAGGGCCCCATACAGACTACCAATACTCTAAGACTGGACGACGAACTAACGTATTGTAAGCAATTTCCTTTGTTGACGGATTGCATCGCTTCAGGATTCTACCATAAAACACAGCTGGAACACATTCGCTGCGTCCTAAAACGAATTATCTCACGATACTCCATGTTTTCAACGAGCTGCGCCATTTTATTCTGGGCCTACTAGCGGCGCGTTGCAATACTGTGGTGAGGAGATTTCAGTTTCTACCAGGGCTGCAAACACGTACCCACAAACAAACAAAAAAATAATTGCGTAACTTTTTTCGTCGCGATAATTAAAACGTTACTACTAACTCGTGTGTAGTAACAAGCAGCTCATTGCTTGAATATTCTAGGTACGTACTCTCTGAGAATTTTAACAGCTTTGTGCACGACTTCTCATTTGTAGCGTTTCGCAATGGTGTTCTCTATTTCGTCTATCAGTTCCCACCTTCCAAGGGCCGCAGATGGAGACGCAGTACTAAAGTATCGATCGAATCAGAGTTCTCTGTGCTGCCTCCTTCAGTATTCTTCTGTTGAGGCTCAGTCTGCCGACGGTTACTTCTCTCTGGTCGTCCTATATAAAATCCGTGCGTACACATACTCGCAGATAGTTGTCTTTGTCTTTCGATTTCCCAACACTCCACCATCCCCTTATTGCACCTGCCACCTATAAAATAAATAACTATGGGGGAGCCGTACCTCATGTCCAACTATTGATTTTTAGTAGTTTTCGATATATTCTATCCTCAACTGTTACTTCATCATTTACATCTCCCCTCGCAGTAGAAATTTAAAATACTTTCGTTCCCTTACCATACAAAATAGAGAACGGACAACCAATTTCCGAAACTTCATCTTATTTACAGCCTGTGTTTGATATCGGTAGCTTTCTTTGGTCAAGTTGTGTAATCATGTTTTCAGTATTTGATATCTCTAGAGTTCATTGCTTATGTTGAGTGATCTTGTTTACTTCATTCCCCTTTCAAACTTCTGCCATTGCGTATATGAAGTACACTTCGCCTCGTCTTATATATATGAAAGCTAAGCGTCTGTGACAGTAAGCTAGAACCGTTACCTAATATTTTGCTATCGGGATATTGTCACCCAGGTAGGTCTACATTATTGGTCACGGTGCAGTGCAAGGCGCATAGCTCTAATAATATTATAAGTCGCTTCCTTTATTGTGCGCTTCGATTTATGGAAACTCAAAAAGAATTTTTATATATATATATATATATATATATATATATATATATATATATATATATATATATATATATATCTTCATTAGCACTGCTCATTAAGTATACGATGAATAGAATAAGTTATTTTATTTGGAAATTTGTGGTACGTTCCTAAGTGGAGCAAAGTGCTGAAGTCATCGGTCCCTTGGCTTACACACTAGTTAATCTAACCTAAAATAACTTACGCTAACGACCACACACACACACACACACACACACACACACACACACACACACACACACACATGCCCCAGGGAGGACTCGAACCCCGACGGGGAGACCCGAGCGAACCGTGGCAAGACCCCCTAAACAGCGTGGTTGCTGATTAGTGCAAATTTTCACAGTTAATGAACGAGACAAGTTCATCGAAGACATTTTATACAACAAGTCCATCGATAAAGACTGTGGCAACATCAGTGCTGTATTTGGTGTTGTAGGGCAGTTATATTTCAGTGGCAGAGGCAGACAAAATCCCTGACCCCGCCGGGATTCGAACCCGGGAACATAGAGGTACTCAGGGTACCCTCCGCCACACACCGTCAGGTGGCTTGCGGAGTATGGACGTAGATGTAGATGCAGATGTAGTGTGAGTGAGAGAGAGGTAGAGCTTGTGGTGGTGCCTGCAGGTGCTCGTCGCCGGGCGACGCGGACAGCTGCCAGCTGCTGAGCCGCAAGAAGCGGCGCGGCATCATCGAGAAGCGGCGGCGCGACCGCATCAACACGTCGCTGAGCGAGCTGCGCCGACTCGTGCCCGCCGCCTTCGAGAAGCAGGGCTCCGCCAAGCTGGAGAAGGCCGAGATCCTGCAGCTTACCGTCGACCACCTCAAGAGTCTGCACGCCAAAGGTCAGTCACAAGCCGACAAGTAGCAGCGAAAGCATAGGATACGGCTGGCGAGGGTTCTCGGGCGAACGGCCGAACCGTTGTGGCACTCTGCCAACGTTCCGATTATCGAGATATCTCGTATCGAAATAATGTGTCTGCCCGCCACCAAGGCCCAGCTGTTCATCCGAGAACTCTTCGTACGTGATATAAGCCCATGTGAACGACACTCAGTACAAAAATTTATTGCGTGTAATCAGATGCACAATAAATCGTCACGTTTCGTTATTATGACTGGAAAACTGATTGCCGTAAAAGTTACTTTTTTCAGTTACAAGTGGTGCTTTAGTTGAGTCAGTACTTTGTATAGCTCTGTACAGCTCACAACGATGTACATTTGTTCTTCAGTCAAACGAAAACTGTATCTCAGTAATAATCTTGACCATTTTGAGCTTTACAACTATTTGATACTACTATTAATGATTAATAAAAACCAGTACAGCTATATTGATGCACATTTATAGTGTCACATCGAACAGAACTGGCCGAGACACAATAAGTGTGTATCAGCACACCTTTGATTGCTGTTATTAATCGTTAATATTAGTTTAAGAATCAGTACGCAATCCTTTCCGTTTTAACCGTTAAGTAAATTCATCATTAACAAATTAAGACTCAGTTAATGTTCATTGCATTTCATTATTAAGTTTAACATCAACATACCCATTTTGAACCTCGGGTCAACGCTAGACCACAGTTCAAATTTACTATTACATCATTATGCTACGATTACCAGCATCAAATTTTCGCTCTGCGTCAGAGTGTGCGCTGATATGAAACATCGTGGCAGATTAAAATTGTGTGCTAGACCGACACTCGAATTCGGGACCTTCGGAAGGTAGGAGACGAGATACTGGCGGAAGTAAAGCTGTGAGGACGGGTCGTGAGTCGTAATTTGCTAGCTCAGCCAGCAGGGCACTTGCCAGCGGAAGATCAAAGTCCCGAGTTCGAGTCTCAGTGCGGCAGCTATTCGCAATGCATTCGCGGCCTAATGGCTGAAGGAGGAAAAATTTGCAACATCTTTTGGTCTCGGTGTGAGTCTTTCCTTGGTCATAGTCTGCGACAGGGTCGGGTTCTGGAACAAGAAAGCATTCTTCAGCAAGAGCTGATGAGTTAGCCTTTCCCTAATCCTGTCAAATTAATTGTGGCCGAAGCGTACGTGGCTGGCTTACGGGGAGAGTAATTTCCCCATTGTTTGCAACATCCGTTGCAGAAAAAGTTCTGAAAGGCCGGCCAGGGACAACACTTTACAATACCTTTATTAGAGGGAGCAGGAAACGGCCAGTGAGAATGCCCACATTCTACTCCTGACTGCCTGGCTGAAAGGCCCGAATAAGAGGAGATCATTTTGCTGCAGCGTATATACAGTGTAGTGCTACTTCGATGAGTGGATATAAGCGCCAACATATAGGCAAGGGGCGTATCTTTCGTGGTTGTACCGGCCGGGGTGGCCGAGCAGTTCTAGGCGCTACAGTCTGGAACCGCGTGACCGCTACGGTCGCACGTTCGAATCCTACCTTGGGCATGGATGTGTGTGATGTCCTTAGGTTAGTTAGGTTTAAGTAGTTCTAAGTCTAGGGGACTGATGACCTCAGAAGTTAATTCCCATAGTACTCAGAACAGTTTTTTTTTTTATTTACCTGTGTTCATGTTTTGTTGTTGTGGCAGTTATCGGCAAGAGTTGCCAGTAGTCAGTGTATTGGGCTGTTAGCAATGGACATATAGCAGCGGTAAGGCCTCGTAATTTTTCCTGAAATTAGTTAGATAGCTCAGGGCTTATGATCATTCACTTTGGCGGTATGAGAAATGTAACACTGTCTTGCGGATCAAAACGAGACTGGCTAGCCTTATTTGGACTCTTGGTGTAGTAGAGCAGGGAGTTAATCCAGGTTCGGCATTGAACGTTTCCAATTAAATCCAAGCAGCAGCGCGTCGCGTACATTGTGTACCTCGTCGCACATCGCTAATAGCGCATGGATACAGGCCGAGACGGCGAGTGCGATTTTGCACGACGCTTTGGAAGCTCCGAGGCGCAGACGAAAGGAACGTGTCTGCTGCAGTCTGAAGTTTGTAAACATTTATTTGCTGGCTTCTATTTCCGTCCACTGCATCATTCTTTAAGACTGACCCGCAGTTATTGTGCTGCAGACTAGTTTCTTAGGTTGTCCTTGACGGACGGCCCTTCTGACCGAGCGGTCCTAGGCGCTTCAGTCCGGAACCGCGCTGCTGCTACGGTCGCAGGTTCGAATGCTGCCTCGGGCATGGATGTGTGTGATGTCCTTAGGTTACTTAGGTTTAAGTAGTTCTAGGTTCTAAGGGACTGATGACCTCAGATGTTAAGTCCCACAGTGCTCAGATCCATTTCAACCATTTGTCCTTGACGAATTATTCTTTCATGTAGACACTTAGTTACAACGCTTAACGGAAACGCGTGTGTCGATAGTTTTAGGGGGGATACATGTCCAGTGCTGTGGTCCTGCACTGCATTATCACACTGCAGAGAATCTTTCATCGTAAAGCTAGCACCTGAAGACGACAGTTATCTTTGTTGTTTTTCTGTTACTTTTAGATTATCTGATGTTAACTGGAGAATTAAGATAACAAGGCGTTTCCACACTTCATAAAGTAAAACACATCCCGCGACTGGTTGTTATGGCCGTTCCGGACCAAGCAGGACAAAGGCCGCCTCCGCTGCAGACGTGGTACGACAGAGAGCCGGCGAGGCAGCTGCCCGCTAATTGCTGCCCTACTTGCCGTGTGTGCACATAGCGCGTCCGGCCACGTGGCTCTCAATTAATGTCCACTCGTAGCACGGCCGGCGGCCGCGGCCACCTCAGTTTACCAACGGAACACCGGAGAAAGCAGCTGGCGACTGTTTGCGGCAAATCACGCCGCGAGTGCGTGAGTCATCTCTCACGACTGCCTGTGAGAAGTTTATTGCGGTGGCTTCAGATTCATTGCGCGGGAGACCTCTTAGCACGGGTATGAAACAAATATTGCTACACTGCGTGCAAAAGATGGACTTATTTTTAATTTTTATATTCACTCACATTTCATATCCAGAAGTAGTGAAAAACCCAATATTACATCTTTAACGTTTAGAACTTCATCTGATAAGAGTGTTTCGTCTACCTTAACTTACTCACTATCTCGCCTACAAATTCTTTTCATAATGGTATGGCACTTGGGAAACGAATATTTAGACTCATAAATGTCCAAACATGGTTCAAATGGCTCTGAGCACTATGGGACTTAACAGCTGTGGTCATCAGTCCCCTAGAACTTAGACCTACTTAAACCTAACTAACCCAAGGACATCACACTTATCCATGCCCGAGGCATTCGAACCTGCGACCGTAGCGGTCATGCGGTTCCAGACTGAAGCTCCTAGAACCGCACGGCATCATAAATCTCAAAGACACGACAGTTCGCTTATGAACCAATTGCAGCCCAGCACTCCATACTGAAAATTTAAATCAGTTTGTCTGTAGCAATATTTATTGTTGCGAAACATTTTTTCGAATTAGAAAAACATCCCCCTTAGTTACCGCTGATGGCACTATCGGGAAAACCAAATACCAAACGCCCTATGGAACGACCAAGGCAGCGCTGGATGGACGACCTGGCGAAGGACCTAGCAGCCCTGGGGATTGAAGACACCTGGAGGAACCGGGCAAAAAACAGGAAGAAGTGGAGGCAGTTTGTGGAAGCAGCGCGTGATCTGCACGGCCTGTGATCGCTGAATATCTATCTATAACCCGTAATCTACATCTAAAAATGGTACGGATATTTAGGGCCTGCCGTTTCATTGCACGTACGTCAGACTGAGCGAAAGTGTCATTTTTGGCCTCTTTCACGTTATTATCTGTGTCGTTCGGCGGCCGTAATATTTCACTAATAGGAACTCGTCCTCTGGCTTTACTTTTATTTCGTCTGTCGGAATGAAAAGTCCACATTCAAAGGACTACACACCGTTTCTTTTTTCCTTTTTCTCACCTCGCTCTTTTCAGAACAAAGAAGGGCATCACTGATGAATCATTCTCGCGGTATTAATCGAGTGAACTGGCGATATGTAGCCTGAAAGTGGCGAGTAAGAAACTTACTGAGACGTCGCTAAACATCAACCAGTTTACCTCGTTGATACCCTCAGAAGAATTCATCAGTGAAATTCACAGAAATTGTATCAGATTAAGTTTAATGCGGAAGCATTCTGTGAGTGTTAATTTTTATGATGATTACTATCTTTCAGCAGTTCGGCATCTGGCTTCAAAATCACTTTAAAATCCAGACATTCGTCGTTGCACTGTCCATAATTTAGATTCTCTACGAGCAGCCTCTGTTGCATCTCTCAAAAATCCCTCAAGACTTGTTATTTATATTTCGTGCATTTTTTGGTTTGTATTACAGTAACTTCACGATAACCTTAATCCATACTGTCAGGTGGAATGAAGCTGTGGCCGAGGGAGGGGAAAGGGGTTGCTGGAGAGGGGGAATCGGAGTGCTGAACAGGTCATGTGTCGAGGAACCGCACTACAGCGTGCTGATCCACTAAAATCGAATATATGATTCACCTCGAGACTCAAATTAAACAGCCGGCCTGGGTGGCCGAGCGGTTCTAGGCGCTACGGTCGCAGGTTCGAATCCTGCCTCTGGCATGGATGTGTGTGATGTCCTTAGGTTAGTTAGGTTTAAGTAGTTCTAAGTTCTAGGGGACTGATGACCTTAGAAGTTAAGTCCCATAGTGCTCAGAGCCATTTTTAAATTAAACAGCGTGACAGTGACAATTTCATTATATGGGATGCAATTGAGGTAGCATAGACGATCCCGTCACGTATTAATTATTGCCTTTTTAGCAGAAATCACATATCTATTACATAAAGAAGCTGGCTGTCTTGTGATTGCCGGCCGAGCGGTTCTAGGCGCTACAGTTTGGAACCGCGCGACCGCTACGGTTGCAGGTTGGAATCCTGCCTCGGGCATGGATGTGTGTGATGTCCCATAGAGCTCAGAGCCATTTGAACCATTTTTTTGTCTTGTGATTGTATTATTCTTCCAGGTAAGATAACAGAACAACATTGTAAGAGGACGTATGTGAAAAATTTGTGGTATGTTCAAAAAATGAGCACTATGGGACTTAACTGTTAAGGTCATCAGTCCCCTAGAACTTAGAACTTCTTAAACCTAACTAACCTAAGGACATCACAAACATCCATGCCCGAGGCAGGATTCGAACCTGCGACCGTAGCGGTCGCGCGGTTCCGGACTGTAGCGCCTAGAACCGCTCGGTCACCCCGGCCGGCGTGGTAAGTTGCTATGGGACCAAACCGCTGATGTCATCGGTCCCTAGGCTTACACACTACTTAATCTAACTTAAACTAACTTACACTATGGACAAAACACACACATACCCATGCCCAAGGGAGGACTCTAACCTCCGACGCGGGGAGCCGCGCGAATCGTGGCAAGACGCCTCTGACCGCTCGGCGACGTATGAGAGATGTACTGTAAAACGCATTTTATTCAAGGTGATGTTCCTAAATTACTCTTGTAAGAATGTGGAACACATAGTGAAGAGCCCGCATACCAGCGCAACTTGTGCAAGATCGCAGTGTTTGGTGGGAGCTCTCCAGCCACATGTTGGATTTGCGAACACCCCTACCAACAGACAGGGTGAGGAACGCCTGTCGCAGCTGCCCTCGGAATTCCGTGAACAACCGCCTTCCCTGGTGTAGCCGCTGCCTAGGCCCCCGGTGTGGCGGGCAGTTCCCACGCGGCTGTGGCTGGCGTGCAAGGTGTCGGGTGGCGGCGGCGGCGGCGGCGGCAGCGGAGGCGCGCCGAGCACAGGTGCCTGCCTGCCCGCTTGCCGCCTCTGCGACGGCCACATGGCGCTTCCGGCAACAGCTTCCGGCCTCCGCACCTGTTCCCTTCCGCAGTGCCTTATTGGCTCTCCGGCCCACGCGCTTTTGTCACACGGCCGCTTCCGCGCTCATTTGCTGTTAATTACCGCCATTCGAAGTCCTCTGCTCGAGGCTCTGTGTTCAGCTGAGCTGAGAAGTAGCCTACTATAGTTCAGTTTAAAGTCATGCTGACTGGTTCACACCAATAATGTCTTCCCAATACTTGTAATAGGAGTCTAACTCGCTAGGGGCTCCTTCGACCGAGATACACAGTCACATTTCTCCGAAAATACAATGTTTTCGATGCCCCTCATATCGACGAGCCACTCTGAACATCGTTCTTTTTACGAAGCCAACGGGTCAAGTCCATTACAGATCCCGTTCTTTCCATTAGAAAAATCGAAACTTTTCCCATAAAAATAATCAAACCTGTTCGTTACTTTCTACGCCCCCGCCTTTTTGTGTGTGACTAATAGAAATTGGATTAGCAGGAACGAATTACTCGGATTAAAAACGGTATAAGACAAGGATTCAGCCCGTCGTCTCTACTGTTCGATCTATACATCGAAGAAGCATCTACATCCATACTCGGCAAGCCACCTGACGGTGTGTGGCAGTCGGTACCTTCAAAAAATGGTTCAAATGGCTCTGAGCACTATGGGACTTAACATCTATGGTCATCAATCCCCTAGAACTTAGAACTACTTAAACCTAACTAACCTAAGGACATCACACAACACCCAGCCATCACGAGGCAGAGAAAATCCTTGACCTCGCCGGGAATCGAACCCGGGAACCCGGGCGTGGGAAGCGAGAACGCTACCGCACGACCACGAGATGAGGGCTCGGTACCTTCATTACTTCCATTCCAGTGAGGGAAATAAAAGAAAGGTTCATGGTGGGATTAAAATGCAGTGTGTAAGGATATCAACGGTAAGATTAACTGACTTACATTGCTATCTCAGTTAAAGTGCAGAAGAATTCCAGGATCCGATGAATGGAATGAGCAGTCTAATGAGTGCGGAATATGGATAGAAAATAAACCAGAAAAAGACGGAAGTAATGAGAAACAGCAGACATGAGAACAGCTAGAAACTTATCATAAAAGTTGGTAATAACAAAGCTGACGAAGTTAAGAAATTCTGCTACTTTGGAAGCAAAATAACCCGTGACGGTCGAAGCAGAGAGGATGTAAAAAGTGGTCTAGCACAAGCAAAGAGGACATTCCTGGCCAACAGAAATCTATTAGTATCAAACATAGACCTTAATTTGACGGAGAAGTTTCTGAGAATAGTTTTGGAGCACAGCATTCTCTGGTAGTGAATCTTGCAAAGTTGGAAAACCGGAAAAGAAGAGAATCAAAGCGTTTGAGATGTGGTGCTACAGAAGAATGTTGAAAATTAGTTAGACTGAGTTACATTGATAACGAATGAGGAGGTTCGCCGGCCGCTGTGGCCGAGCGGCTCTAGGCGCTTCAGTCCGGAACCGCGCTGCTGCTACGGTCGCAGATTCGAATCCTGCCTCGGGCATGTATGTGTGTGCTGCCCTTAGGTTAGTTAGGTTTAAGTAGTTTTTTTTTTTTTAGGTTCTCCGTAGAATCGATGAAGTAAGCGACCTATGGAAAACACTGACAACAAGAAGGCAAACGATGACAACACATGCGTTAAGGCATCAGGGAGCATCTTCCACGCTTCTATAGGGAGCTGTAGAGGGCAAAAACTGTAGAGGAAGACAGCGATTGTAACACATCCAGCAAATAATTGAGGACGTAGGTTGAAAGTGTTACACCACACTACATTACCGCACGAAATGGCTACACTTTGGTGTAAACGTAAGTTAAGGGAAAGGTATTAGGAAACTTCAAAAGTAACTTACACATTATTATGGCAGACCAAGCAACATTTTAATGTTTCGCTGAATTTCAGTGTGACACATATACATGGGACTATTTTTCAACATAGTCACCAAATCTTTGTAAACAATTATCGGACCGTTCTACAAATACTTGAGTTCCTCGACGATATAAATTCACTCCTTGGCCATGGAGCCACTTGAGAACCGCAGTGTGAACGAATCCATTGTCGGAAAATCGCTGCGAATCGATTCCGCAATAGTCGTTTGTGGTGGATGTCGGTGGCCTTCCCTCCCGAAGGTCATCGGGTGATGACCGACATTGCTGCTCGCGTTGGTCGAGATCCGTTGACTGTTAGCAGAATGTTGAGTCGGTGGGTTCAGGAGGGTAATATGAAACGCCGTGCTGGATCCCAACGGCTGACAGGCAAATTATCCGCACGGCTGTAACGGATCGTGCAGCTAAATCTCGATCCCTGAGTCAACAGATGGGGACGTTTGCAAGACAACAACCATATGCACGAACAGTTCGACGACGTTTGCAGCAGCATGGACTATCACCTCAGAGACCTTGGCTGCGGTTACCTTTGACGCTGCGTCACAGACAGGAACGCCTGCGATGGTGTACTGAACGATGAACCTGGGTGCACGAATGGCAAAACGTCATTTTTTAAATGAATCTAGGTTCTCTTTACAGCGTCGTGATGGTCGCATCCGTGTTTAGCGACATCGCGGTGAACGCACATTGGAAGCGTGTATTCGCCGTCGCCATACTGGCGTATCACCCGGCATGATGGTATGGGATGCCATTAGTTGCTTGTCTCGGTCACTTCTTGTTCGCAATGACGGCACTTTGAACAATGAACGTTATGTTTCAGATGTGTCGTAACACATGGCTCTACCCTTCGTTCGATCTCTGCGATACCCTACATTTCAGCAGGATAATGCACGACCGCATGTTGCAGTTCCTGGTTCAAATGGCTCTGAGCACTATGGGACTCAACTGCTGTGGTCATCAGTCCCCTAGAACTTAGAACTACTAAAACCTAACTTATCTAAAGACATCACACACACCCATGCCCGAAGCAGGATTCGAACCTGCGACCGTAGCAGTCGCACGGTTCCGGACTGCGCGCCTAGAACCGCGAGACCACCGCGGCCGGCTGCAGGTCCTGTACGGACCTTTGTGGATACAGAAAATGTTCGACTGCTGCTCTGGCCAGCACATTTTCCAAATCACTCACCAAATGAAAACGTCTGGCCAATGGTGGCCGAGCAACTGTCTCGTCACAATACGCCAGTCACAACTCTTGATGAACTGTGGTATCGTGTTGAAGCTGTAGACGCCATCCAAGCTCTGTTTGACCCAATGCCCAGGCGAATCAAGCCCGTTATTACGGCCACAGGTGGTTGTTCTGGGTACTGATTTGGCTCTGAGCACTATGGGACTCAACTGCTTTGGTCATTAGTCCCCTAGAACTTGGAACTACTTAAACTTAACTAACCTAAGGACATCACACACATCCATGCCCGAGGCAGGATTCGAACCTGCGACCGTAGCAGTCGCACGGTTCCGGACTGCGCGCCTAGAACCGCGAGACCACCGCGGCCGGCGGGTACTGATTTCTCAGGATCTATGCACCCAAATTGCGTGAAAATGTAATCACAAGTCAGTTCTAGTATAATATATTTGTCCAGTGAATACCTGTTTACCATCTGCATTTCTTCTTGGTGTAGCAATTTTAATGGCCAGTAGTGTACTTAAATATTGATTTCCCGTGGGCCCTGCGCGGAGCCAACCGAGAGCTCGCCAAGTGTGGAGAACTGTCCTACTAGTGTGTCGTCACAAGTTCGTTGCAGGGCCAGTGTATGTCATTGGTCCCGTCTTGCGCCAGGTGCCGGCACTGTCGCGCTTTACACGGCAGCCCACTCGCTTTCCCGCGGCAGCGGGCTGGCGCGTGTCTGCCCCCGGCGGCGGCGGAGTTCCGGCGTGAGAGCGGCTCCCGCTCTCACAGCAATGAGCGCCGCTCCCACGGACGCCAATTACTGCCCCGGCCTTACGCCCCCTCTCCCGCCTTCCCCCTCCAACTCTCCCTGCACTCGGCTTCTTTCACGGCACTGTCAGTGCATCCCCCGCACTACCTCAACGTAGTGCCGAGATGCGCACTCTTCAGCCAAACGCCGTATCATGATAAACCGACCGATCCATTCGTCAGTATTATCATCATAATCGACACTGGGAATTAAGCCACCTCTGGTTTTTCCGCCCTCAAGTATTTCGCTCTGTCCATCGTTTTTCGGGCTGACTAATTATCCTTCTTCCTTGCCTTCCAGTTCGTCAGTGACTTCATATTCTTCTTGCCTGAATGAGATTTTCTCTCTGCACCGGAGTGTGCGCTGATATGAAACATCCTGGCAGATTAAAACTGTGCCGGACCGAGACTCGAACTCGGGACCTTTGCCTTCACAGGAGAGGTTCTGCAAAGTTTGGAAGGTAGGAGACGGGGTACTGGCAGAAGTAAAGCTGTGAGGCGTGAGTCGTGCTTGGGTAGCTCAGTTGATAGAGCACTTGCCCACGAAAGGCAAATGTCCCGAGTTCGAGTCTCGGTCTGGCTCACAGTTTTAATCTGCCAGGAAGTTTCATATTCTTCTTTCTTGTATTCTTGTTACGTGTCGTTTCTATGTGTTACTATACTTTTCCTGTTTCTTTGTCCAAGTTATTTATGTTTCATTATTTCCTGATATCTTCGCTTCGATTTATATCAGCCAGTGTTTAGCCACCTTCTTTGCTCAGAAATCTCTACTCTTTCTGTCCTTTCTCTCTGTCGTTTAGTAGGCGTCAAACATTCACATAACAACGTTGGTACTGGCATTATTTTATAATGTTTATGCAGTATAACTCTTCTATAACTTTTAATTGGTGTTTGATTGTGTCACATAGATAATGGTATATTTGTAGGTTTCTAATCACATCATCACTCACTGTGTCAGTAACATCACACCTGAGAAAAAGAAATTTGGTATGTTGCTCTACTGTTTCGTTATTGATGATGATTTTGGTACCAATAGATTCATATTGTCTAAATGCCATAAACTTTGTTTTGATGTGGAGGTATTTCAGTTGCATTAATTTACTATTTTCACAAGTAGTTACAGCTCTGGCTGCACGTCATTGCCCGTAAAGTCGCTGGGTTTATTGAATAAGAACAATTTTAACGTAAATAGCTGTTATTACCAAGACCGCAATTTTCATAATACAACGAAAACATGATCACTACTTTCGGTTGCTTTCCACAACCATCTTCAGATCTGTAAAGATGTAGATAAAAAAGAGACTGAAAAAATTCTATCCACTGAATCGGAATATAAAAAGATATGTCCAGTGAAGTTGATTAATAAATAAATATGTACAGGGTGACACGAAGGTATGGGGAATTTTTGGATAGAAATTGATGGATGAGCACAATTACTTTACACATATTTAATTATGTCAATGTGTAGTACAGAGTATGCTATTACTGAATGTCATCAGCATATTTATTTCTTGAATACCACATCCGATAGATGAGCCCTAAGTCGCACACACTCTTGCAGCCTAATAGGAACGTTATGCATGGCGCGACCCAACATTTCAATAGGAATCTTTGAGATTTCCACACGTATTTTTGCTATACGTTCTTGGGTGGTAACGGGCCGTGTAAGTAAACAGCGCTATCAAGGTATCCCATCAATATCCGTGCCGTATGTCCGGTTGCTCCGTTATATTGAAACCAATTGTTAGCAGGAAAATGGGGCTGTTCATGTGTAATAAAACTTCGTATCATGGTAACATACCGAGCAGACGTTACAGCGGTTGCGCACCCATCATCATTTTCAAAAAAGTACGGGCCTATAACGCCAGTCGATGACATGGCGCATCATAGAGTTATCTTGCTGCTGTGCAATGCACGCTAGTGTAGATGACGAAACTTTTACCAATTTCGAAAATTCTATCTATTGACAAAGCCTTTGAGGTGGAACATTTTGTCTACGCCTCACCAGATCGTTAGGTTGAAACTGCTGATCTGCAACTTGTACGGATGGAACTCAAAATTCCCCTTTCAGTATTCGTTGAACACTCGAACGATGCCAATGTAGAGACCCTGTGTGACGTCGAACAGAACGCTGTGGGTTCCTTACGAAAGCACTTCGGACAGCCTCGATATTGTCTCCCGTACGAGCGGTCGGAGTCTCCCTTCAGATTGCTTCTTCAGTGCATAACGAATTGCTTCAAAATTGTGAACGCAGGTGTTAATTACATGCGCTGAGGGAACACGACTATACCGTCCATTGTTGAAATTCTCGACATTGTTGAAATTCCAAACTTCCATTCTTCTAGTAGGCTTTTACCGCAGAGACACGCTGTACACCGATCTCTTGCTCCATGTTTAACTGTTTACTAAATGGAAAAACAGTGCGAGCATCATTATATATGCCATTCGGCAGCAGTTGCCTCGCAGCGTTGCCAGAACACCTTGAAAAATTTCCCGTGCTCTTGAGTCACTCTGCATAATAGATGAACAATAAATATAAGAAGAGTCAATTCCAATAGCAAAAGTTAATGCGTAATAACTCACTTGACAGTGACGTATACGTAATATGTTTTTGCTTTAAATAAGAACTATGGTTCAAACCGTAAAAACGAGTTGAGTATGCGTTGGAAAACATCATTAGCAAAAGGCATGCAGTGAGATGCATTCTTATTATTAGCCAACAAGTATGCAGCTAACAGCTTCATCGAGAGCGAGCCAGGTTATAAACTGCCGAAATAAGACAGACAACTAAAATCCTTATGTCTAAATTCAAGTGATTTTAAAACTACAGTATAAAAATAACAATGGAATAAAGTTAAAATTAGAAGACAGGTAAGCTGTCTTATGTAATTAGCTGGCAACATGTCATACGTAAAAGACAAAGCATACATACGTAACTGTCAACAATTCAAGACAATAATCTTCGAAAGCTTGTACCTAAATCCAAGCTAGGTCAGGCTTCACTAAAATCACTTGGTCGTCTGCGTAGAGCATTGCATGTACAGTAACGTTATTTAAAGCATGTTAGCAATAAAGTTAGTGGGGGAAAAACTAAATTATTTAATTACTGAAGACAAGAATAGGGAGGGGGAATTAATAAAAATGGATTCCTCACCAAAACAAATTCATTTGTATCACACAGGGGAAAGAAATCCCTGAAAGTGTGTATTTGACACTACAGCATCGCAGTAAACTGAAACGCGTAAATAGAAACGGAAGAGAAGGAGATACTAGTAACCATTCAGAAACAGTGCTATAGAGCGATGTTTAAATTAGGTGGGCGAAAGAAGTACTAAATAAAAACCTGCAAGATATAATACAAGAGGAAAGGAAGCGTTTCTCAAATGTGATAATGCCGGGATATTTATTTAGACGTCCACGAGTAATCGCCAGTGGAATAACTGGTGGATGAGGGAATTGTAGTGGAATACGAAGTGCATAGATTATTGATAGAATTGATTCAGATATGGAGAGACTTACACTTCTAGAATGTTACCGGATATAGCCATTTCAAGCAGGAAAAACAATTATTTCTCGTTCGTAAAGACCCCTCCCCAAATTTATTTGTCAACACAAGAGGTTACTAAAGACGTACTATGTTGTTTTCAACATTGATAATCCTTTTAGTGGCCACTGTTGTTTTCCATTATTCATTTATCACTTTGGCTACGCATGTCTAATAGAAGCGTTGTTTCCCAATTTTGCTCCTTTTGTATTCACTACCGTACTATGGTAATGACGACAGGCATCAGGTTGCCAGGAAAGGAAACAGAAAAATCAACTAAATATGAACATTAGCTGTAAGCCTTGTAACATACGTCAGCCGGTTAAGAGGTCATACGCATTGGGCAACAGTTTACTTCATACTCACTGATTGCGAAATGGAGGTAAAAAGCGAAGCAGTCGCGTATAATCTATAAGCAAACAGCCTCAAACGCCTTATGTAGAGGCCCTCAAAGGCCAAGCGAGTTAAGCGTTCGGATGAGTTCTTGAGTTCCAGATAACGACAGCAGCCTCGGATGAACGAGCCTACAGCAGATGCTGTGTAGGTAAGCAGTCAGACCTAATCAACTTTTTGTACTAAGAAGGACTTGCAAAGCTTGCTTGTACGTACATCTGAACTGGGGTGACCATTTGATCTGGTAACTGTTTGGAGAATCTAGTAAGCCTCATCTATGTTATTATAAACCAATCTCTGTGGTCCCCCGCACGTCCATTGCTAACATGTGGAGAAACGGTAAAAAGGGGAGCAAAAAATGGCTCTGAGCACTATGGGACTCAACTTCTTAGAACTAGTTAAACCTAACTAACCTAAGGACATCACACACATCCATGCCCGAGGCAGGATTCAAACCTGCGACCGTAGCGGTCTCGTGGTTCCAGACTGCAGCGCCTAGAACCGCACGGCCACTTCGACCAGCAAAGGGGAGCAGTAAGCCAACTCAAAGTATCATTTCACTATCATCACCATATCTGCCTCCTTGAGCCGAACATCCAAGTCATGCTGCACTGTCTCCAACCAAAGAGATCTGAAAAAACTCAGCTTGATCCCGTCGCCGCTTCACACCTCTCCACAGCCGCTCGTGTACCAAGAAACGGATGATCAAAAATGCAGCGTCTCCGCCGACCTGAGAGTGAGCTCCTAAAGTAATTGTTGTTCGCGATGTATACATTATTTATGCAACTCACGAGCCGTGGCGAAAACCGTGACGCGTTGGGAAGGCTTTTAAAACTAAATTCATCATAGTGATCGGTCGCAGCTGCTAGAGTCCCCTACTTCGCTTAAGCTGGGGCTAGAGCCAGCGGTTAGACGGCCAACGCCACGCGCCGTCCCTGTCACCAGGATGTGGACGCGCCCACGCCAGGAAACTGCAGTCAGGGAGCGGCGTACGCCAACCTGCTGCTGCGTTGTCACGTTACAGCCGGCTTCCGCAGCAAGCTGAAGCGGTCAAGAAACTGATAACGCATTACGTTGGATCAGTAGCATACTGCCATACACGGGAGGCGGTAATTTTACTCACACTTTTTGTTGCAGACGTGTGTATGAAGTGGAAAGTGTTGTTTCATATCTTTGTTAACCAATTCGAAACGTTCAGGAGCTTGTGGAGCATGACGGTGTACGTAACACAAATTATTGGACTCTGCGTCAACTCTAAAAAAAAACTTTTGATGCTCTTATGTTTGGTTGTTGTTTCGATTATATTAAAATCAGGACTGACAAATTTATAGTGACTGACGGTATCCAAGTGAAATCGTTATTAATATGGTTTAACCTTTATCCAGCGACACACGATAAAAAAGAGCAGGCTTAGAATATTCAGTACGGATTTGCATCACCCCTTGTAGGATCGCTTCGTTGCCCTTCTGCCTTTCTGTCTGTTAAGACCCCTTTTTTCTTAGGAATGGGTAGATGTGCCACGTTGAAGGTTGTCAAATGCTAAAATATGCGGTCCGTTGGCGGTGTAATAAATTTAAGGTTTTCAATTAATACAGTCAAAAAAACTGCAATTTATGTCACCAAATATTTGATACTGTCAAACTCACTCATCAAAACCTACAGATGAACTACCTATATACGTAACTGAGTTTGTAATGAGCCTTCAAAGCAAGCGTCCTACTCGGACTTGTCTGGTTAGTAAGTTTCTAGCGCTGTTATCTACGAAGATGATGTGCGAGTTAAGATGTAGCCTCCTTATTCAGAAGGAGTTGAGTTCAAGTTCCCAATTATTTTACATTGTTTTAGTTTTTCCAGCGGCACCGTGTTTTCAGATGAGTAGAGAGACGTCGAAAGACAGCTCCTAAGCTAACATTTTGTCTGCTTAAGTTTAAAGATTACGAGACGCCGAAATTCAGCTTTGTTCCGCCAACTGCTCCATGCCATGGTACTATCCAACAATTCAGGGTAAACGTTGATGCCCCCAAACGAACACGATTAATCCTTGTTCAGCTGTTGGTGACGGATACCTTTTTGCAGTGGACAGCGACTCCGAGCACTGACTCTTCACACGGACTGGAATCTCCATCTGATGATGGTTATTATAACCGAAACACATTACCTCCGGTAGAACGAACACAGCTATTATAACTTTTACCTTTTATTTATGTGCCTGCCAATATTTTTCGAGACGTTCTATGAACCATATCGCATCAAATTTGAGATGTGGTAGACCACGCAGTGGTGGACGCTCAGCTAATGTTTAGGAGGAGAGTGCCAGAACGTAGCTACATAATTTGCTCCATGTTAAAAGTTCTTGGTCATTATTTGCGAAAATTGGTATTGTAGGTTAAGTAGATGAATACAGTGAGTCACAATGCGCCTGCCTGCAAGTGTACCGCAAAGTGAGAGAAAGAGAGTGAGAGAGAGAGAGAAAGAGAGCGGTGGCTGTCTGCCGCCGCCTCGGCGCAGCAACCGGTGGCCGGCGCGCGATAAGTCGTGGGCGGATGAGAGGCTCTGCCGCCGCCTTGCATCAGCCGCGCCGCCGCAGATGGCATCTGCACGCGCCGCGCTCTGCTAGGCCCTCGCTGAGCTGCTTATCGCTCAGCCAGCGAGTCAGCTAGCCCCCCCCCCCCCCCCCACACTCTCTCTCACCACTCCGCATCGTTGATCGCTGCATATGCCCAGCCCGTCCCATTCCGTTCTGCATATCTTTTCCCATACACTCTTCCGCTCGTTTATTAGTCCGTTTACAGAGAAACTTCGGAATAAAAAAATTTCTTGTGTCAACCACATGGAAATACAGACTTTTATTGTAACTCGAAACAATTATATGAAGAGAAAGGATGCAGAGGAACAAATACCACTCACTTTGAAATTGTCTACCCCTATTTTCCAATACTACTTGTAAATGCAGATCTGTTAGTCTAAATGGTTGCTTCAGTTATTCGGATGGTGTATAACTTCGTAGCGTTTTTCCATGAGTTTCGTATACTCAACAGATGCATATAACATATACATTACTCATAAATAATATTCTCTTCGCTAACTGCAACAGTCTGCGAACGCTGGGCTAACATTTCGATTCCGCAACTGTAGAAATTGTTTGGTTTTCAAGCGAAGAACTCGTCGAGCCATGTTCGGAGCTCATTTTCATCCGGACAGGAAGTTCCTTGAAGGTTTTTCCATAAACAGCGGAAAAGGAGAGATAATTTGAGGGCGCAACGCCAGGTGAATAGTGTGGGTGCGAAATGACTTCCAAACCCAACTCCTGTAAAGTGCTTTTTTGTCAGCACAGTAGAATGCCCGTGGGCGTTATCGCGCAGCAGCATCACTTCACGCAAACTGCCTGGTCGTTTTTCTTGGACTGCGTCTTCAAGACATCTCAGTTGTCGACAAGATGTGTCAGCAGTGATGGTTACACCTAGGGCAAGCAACTCATAGTATACCACACTGTCGCTGTTCGAGAGGGAGTTGCTGCATTGTTTGGGCTCAAACATTGCTTTCTTTCCCTTCTTTTCTAGCGTCCACGGCTCCACTCATTATCTCCAAATCACAAAATTACAATACGTAATCTGAAATAGCAACAGTGAACAATAAATTAAAAAATGATAATCGATAAATAAAGACATAGCAATCGTAATATGAAGAGACGGCTGGAGTGGCCGAGCCGTTCTAGGCGCTACAGTCTGGAGCCGCGCAACCGCTACGGTCACAGGTTCGAATCTTGCCTCGGGCATGGATGTGTGTGATGTGCTTAGGTTAGTTAGGTTTAATTAGTTCTAAGTTCTAGGGGACTGATTGACCTCAGAAGGTAACTCCCATAGTGCTCAGAGTCATTTGAACCATTTTAATGTGAACAAGCAAAACAAAACGCTACGAACTTACGCATCAACCTGATACAATTACTCAGAACTAATCGTCCTTGAAATTTAGATTTAGACCCTGAACTAACATTTGCAGGATATTGACAGAAATAAAGACTAGCTGCTACCTACCGTTTCCTTGCAGATACACACTGTTCACGCACTTCATAACGCTGTGATTTTCATACTGCTGTGATGTTCAGTCAACAAGCTTGCGTCTTTCGATCACAATAAAAACTTGATGTGTAGTCAGTATTTACGGTGACAGTCAGAACAAAAATTAAATATCATCATTTGCGAATTTTAACCAACTTCATTGCAAAAATTGCTGCAATATCTAAACGAAATTAATGCGTGATGCGAGAGTGGTCGTCTTCTGCAACTAAGTCGTAAGTGCACTTTCTAGAACAGGGACGGCATCACCCTCCGTGCAACCTACAGGTGGTTATAACTGAACTTTCGCCACTTGAGAATGTCACTAAAGAAACAGAGAGATAGTAAGGAAATCCAACTTTCTCGAAAGATTTGTAAGGACATGTTGTTGTTACGGTCTTCAGTCCTGAGACTGGTTTGATGCAGCTCTCCATGCTACTCTCTCCTGAGCAAGCTTCTTCATCTCCCCGTACCTACTGCAACCTACATCCTTCTGAATCTGTTTTGTGTATTCATCGCTTGGTCTCCCTCTACGATTTTTACCCTCCACGCTGCCCTCCAATACTAAATTCGTGATCCCTTGATGCCTCAGAACATGTCCTACCAACCGATACCTTCTTCTGGTCAAGTTGTGCCACAAACTTCTCTTCTCCCCAATCTTACTCAGTACTTCCTCATTAGTTACGTGATACACCCATCTGATCTTCAGCATTCTTCTGTAGCACCACATTTCGAAAGCTTCTATTCCCTTCTTGTCCAAACTATTTATGGTCCATGTTTCACTTCCATACATGGCTACGCTCCATACAAATACTTACAGAAATGACTTCCTCACACTTCAATCAATACTCGATGTTAACATATTTCTCTTCTTCAGAAACGCTTTCCTTGCCATTGCCAGTCTACATTTTATATCCTCTCTACTTCGACCATCATCAGTCATTTTGCTCCCCAAATAGCAAAACTCCTTTACTACTTTAAGTGTCTCATTTCCTAATCTAATGCCCTCAGCAGCACCCAACTTAATTCGGCTCCATTCCATTATCCTCATTTTGCTTTTCATGATGTTCATCTTATATCCTCCTTTCAAGACACTGTCCATTCCGTTCAACTGCTCTTCCAAGTACTTTGCTGTCTCTGACAGAATTACAATGTCATCGGCGAACCTCAAAGTTTTTATTTCTTCTCCATGGACTTTAATACCTACTCCGAAATTTTCTTTTGTTTCTTTTATTGCTTGCTCAATATACAGATTGAATAACATCGGGGATAGGCTACAACCCTGTCTCATTCCCTTCCCAACCACTGCCTCCCTTTCATGCCCCTCGACTCTTATAACTGCCATCTGGTTTCTGTACAAATTGTAATTAGCCTTTCGCTCCCTGTATTTTACCCCTGCCACCTGAGAAAAAAACGAACAAAAACCACTGAAAGAATCACATTTTAATTTCCACAAGAGAAGGTATTTGCTAGCTGCAAGCCATGTTTACCTTACAAGTCATTAACATTGGTCCATGTAACCACCACCTGTACCCACGACAGCCTGACAGTTTGTATGGGTACCATTTCTCAAATGTCCGCAGCACTGTGGACCACGAAATGTTCAAGGTGGCGCGACACAGCGCGTGCACTGCTTGACTCTCGCTCATTGCGTCCAGCATTTTCATCAATGGCAACAGTAAATACTTCAACAATCCGTGGCGCAATTGGTCGTCGTCCTCTCCCAGGAGCAAACCCGATATCGCCAGCTATTTCCAACTTCCGGATCATATTCTTCAACCCTAGTGCGGAAAAGCGACCTCTCCGTATTCCTTTAACGAGTGGACATTCTTGCAGTTCAGCAGCACTATTCCTCTTTTGATAAAACAGCGCTTTCTGCAAAACCCTGCTCAGCTTGTCCAGACCCCTGTTGACTGCAGCTGCCACGATGCTTGTGCTTCCACCCTACGTCGTCGTACCAGAAGCGGTATCTAAGGCGCTGCAGTCACGGACTGTGCGGCTGTTCCCGGCGGAGGTTCGAGTCCTCTCTCGGGCATGGGTGTGTGTGTTTGTTCTTAGGATAATTTAGGTTAAGTAGTGTGTAAGCTTAGGGACTAGTGATCTTAGCAGTTAAGTCCTATAAGATTTCACACACATTTTTGAACAGAACCGGTGCCTAACTGCAAGCCATGACAGTAACGCTACTAACAACGCATGGTAAACGATTTTCCATCTACACCGGCTCAAGTAGAGGAAGTTTAACCGTAGTCACCCTGCATTTCTGTATGACAACGAGTATCTAAACTTTTTTTGAGTTGTTGGACGATTCCTGTTTTCTACAGATATTTTTCATTTTCACTTCTTAGTACAAGAAAAAAAAGCCCATGGAAATCATTGAAGAACAGAAAAATTTTGAATCTGTTTTTAGTGTACCTAAAAATTTACTCAATTTTGTAAGCGATACCACCGCAAATGAGCGTCTTTGGTGGAACCGACAAGATACGTAGATCTTTCCGATCGCTTTTGCTAATTTCATTCAACATCTAAGCATGGCATTTAATCCGTAATTGTATTCCTGCCCTTCCATTGCACAGTACATTTCCTCGTTAATGTCCCACAGCCAACGTGTCACAGGAACAAGCACCTGGTTCTACCAGTCCAGAAAGTAAACTGGTAGAACAGTTCACATGGTGCCTTCATAAGAAACTAATCAGGTATTCACTTGAAAAACCCAGTAAATGTTTTAACGTTAATGTTTCATTCGATCAAGCACGTCGTTTCGGAAAGACGGTGTCTAAAAATGTAGATTCATGTCCTGAATGTGATGCTCTGTTCAAATGGCTCTGAGCAGTATGGGACTTAACATCTGAGGTCATCAGTCCCCTAGAACTTACACCTACTTAAACCTAACTAACCTAAGGAAATCACACACATCCATGCCTGAGGCAGGATTCGAACCTGCTAACGTAGCGGTCGCGCGGTTCCAGACTGTAGCGCCTAGAACCGCTCGGCCACATCAGCCGGCTGATGCTCTGTAAGCTCTAGAAAGTCGTGAAGTTTTCGGATTCTTTCGCTCCACCAAAATGGATGGCCAAGAAAATCCTTTTAAGTCGGGTTCGATATTATTGTTTCCAGGCTCTATCACTCTAAAACTGAAATGTTTAATTACAGATTTCCCTTCCAATCCGTAGCATTTCTCTCAAGTTAACTGTAAACAATTTTTCATCTTCAGTTAGCGGTTAAGTGACTTTATCTAATAAGCTTTATTAAATTATAAACAACGATTCTTTTAGAGTGGTTCAAAGAGGACTTTTTGCTGAGCAGTTAATGTAGCGAAGCAAACGACAGAGGTTCGTAACCTAAAGTAATGAGCTCGTCCAGTAGAATATAAACAACAGATATTCCCAGTGGAGGTAGGAGTCTACGCACATGGGGCACTTGTAAAAACCTGCCTAAAGAGCGACCAGCACATGCCCAGGAGAAAAAATGATTCCTGTATTAGCCAACATCGTGTTTCCACATAGTTATGGCGAGTATACTCAGGCAGACAACCATTTTCGAACGGTCGACGAGGGACACTAGGTACATGCCATCGGGCCACCAGTACGACTCGGCATTCCTCCGGGTCTATAATAAGAGCCAAATGGCCCGTGAGAACGGTTTTCGTCGTCGGGAAATTAGACGTTGCTCGTGTAAGCTTTTGCTCGCACGCAGTATACTAGAACATAAATCTGCAGCGAGGTTCGGTTGGGACCGCGCCACGAACTGCGTGCCCTTGTTTTCGGGACGAGTAGTATTTCTTTACAGGACATAAAATGGCTCAAATTAATGTCGGACCGAAAGAGCGGCCGGCATGCGCGCTGGGGCGGACAAATTTCGTGTGGATCGGAACGTCGGAAACCGCAGCGCAGCGGGAGCGGGGAGGCGCAGCAAAAAGCCAGTCGGCCGGTGGCCGGCTACCTGTCGTGGCGGTTCACGCGCCGCTTGCTCCGGGCCTCGCCCAAATTACAGGGCCTGCCGCTGCTTCATTACACGGCCCGCGCATGCGCACACGCTCGGCGCTGGCGCTCTTCCGTTCCCAAGCGGACCGCGTGCTCTCTCGCTTTCCTCGATTCCCACCGCACTGTGCCCATGTTTCCCCCACTGCCTGCGTAAATCTCTCTTTTAATAACTCAGTAATACAGTCTGCATACAAAAATTAGACTTTTAATTTTTTGAGGCCATATCTGTTATTATGTTTCGTTTTTTTTTTCAGTGTTTTATTTCTGTTTTCCCCTATTCTTCATAAAAACTGCCGTTTAACAGTCACGTAGAAAAAACGGAGTTACCTTTCGGATTCATACCTGAAGTTTTAGTTTACTGTCAAATTCCTATTCCACAGTACCGCACCAAGCCGCTAGAGGATATTGATAAAGTAGAGATATTCGGCGCCATTCTGTTTTGGCTTCTCTAGTGGCACGCTACGGTACTTACGGCAATATGTCGCGGGGATTTCAATGTGTATCCATACTGCAAATATGTACCTCCAAACATACAAAATGAGAGGCCAGTTCGCGCACAAAATCGTGGTTGGCTCTGAGCACTATGCGACTTAAATTCTGAGGTCATCAGTCGCCTAGAACTTAGAACTAATTAAACCTAACTAACCTAAGGACATCACACACATCCATGCCCGAGGCAGGATTCGAACCTGAGACTGTAGCGGTCACGCGGTTCCAGGTTGAAGCACCTAGAAGCGCACGGCCACACCGGCCGGCGCACAAAATCCTGCACCAGCAACACCTTCGCAGTTACGTACTGCTGTAGATGCAGCATGGCTCAATATTTCTTCAGGGACAGACTTCCTGAGTCCATGCGACGTCAAGTTGCTGCGTTACTTGCTGCAAAAGGAGGTCCGACACGATATTAGGAGGTATCTCTTGACTTGGGTCACCTCAGTTTGTGTGACTAGATACTCGGCACATAGTGTCCACCGTGCGTTCCTAACATTACCGTTGCTTTCATCTTTGGAGGTGGAGTACGATGTGTTCAGTGAAGAACGGCATGTTACGGACTCGCCTGGGCTTCAACAAGTGCGAACATGGAGGGAATACCTGTACGACAACCGCAACATCGCGAACAGTGTCCCGGCGCAGCCACTGCCTCGGAGCCACGACTGCCCGTTGTTCGGAAGCCTACTGGCTGCGCTTCCTTTTTTAAGTTCGGTTTCGACGCCGATTAGCGCCACAACACGCCCGCAGAGACCGCCGCTATCTCCGACACACACCGCTGGGGGCCCGTTGCCTAAGTCTCAGGGTCAAAGGACACGTGCTATCACTGTCTGATGTTAGAAGCACCAACCGCTGTTTTATTTACACTTATCACCGCTGCTGAACTTGACCCGCGCTCGGTGAAAAAGAATCGTCCCATGCTGCATGATGCAAAACATGTCAACTGTTCTCTTCTTTCGTCTCCTGGCGCCTGTCTCGCAGAGTGGCTGACGGAAGGAATGACCGTATATTGTCTCAGACGCTTCACTTATTGCCACCACTACAAGTACTATTTTCAACACATTACTAGTTTACCAGCGTGCTGTCTCATAACGCGATTAGGAAAGTCTTTCTTAAAACAAATAATGGAAGATTCTATTTAGAATTTTGTGATATTCTTGAGCTATGGCAGTGTAGTGTAAATATGAAAGAAATTTCAGAGTTAAAAAGTGATGGGTCTTGCAGCAAACTAAGTAACAAAATTAATTTAGTATTACATGTATTACCGGCTTTACTCTTCTCACGTCTTTGTTCATCTCAATCCACGCACTTTTAACATGTCCTCCTCCTCCTCCTCCTTTCCACCTTCGATCAACGTCACCAAGCTGGTGGTTCTTACTCACACAGTACTTCTTTCCAGATAGTAAGTGAGTACCAAGTATGACTGAAATCGATGTAAGGTTTTAGGAGGAGCTTTTCTGGTTTGACTTTGGCAGAGTGCCCACATGTGAAATATATTTTACACGTATTTAACATACGTCACATATATTTCTACAATCACCTGTATCTGTTGTGAATTTCGCAGTGCAGTTTAGTTTTCACGCAGCTCAAGTGTTGACGACGTCGTATCCCCCTGAACTATGTGTCGTGCAGTGATACCGTTCTGTAAGTACGTCCAGCGGGATATGTGGCTACTATCTGCAAAATTTGTTGCAGATACAGTTATTAGCAGATAATAAATTTAAACGCCATGCATGGTTCAAATGGCTCTGAGTACTATGCCACTTAACTTCTGAAGTCGTCAGTCGCCTAGAACGTAGAACTAATTAAACCTAACTAACCTAAGAACATCACACACATCCATGCCCGAGGCAGGATTCGAACCTGCGACCGTAGCGGTCGTTCGGTTCCAGACTGCAGCGGCTAGAACCGCGCGGCCAGTCCGGCCGGCAAACGCCATGCATGATTCGACAGTTTTTCACGCATACCAATGTTTATGACGTCATATTTCCTGAATTGTGCGTCGTAAAATGATATAATTTTACACTTATATTCAGTGAAATAAATGAATGATTACTGTCTGCAAAATGTGTCGTGAATAAATTTTATGGTAAAGAAACAATGAACTAAAACGTCCTGCCTGATGCGGTACTTTCACTGCATAAACAGCGTAAATGTAGTTTGCAATATACGTTTTCCCTTTCATCATTTTGTGGGCTTGTCAGGGAGAAAAAGTTTTTTTAAAGGTTTGAAATTATTTGTGAGTTTGCTGCAGTTCATTAAGTATTGTCATTCTCAAAAAATGGATGAACAGTCGCGTGCGGTGACTACACATGTTTTTCATCCCCACCATCGCCCCTATGAAACGCACGTGGTTCTTGTGCCCAGAGCTATTCTTTCCAGACAGTAAAGGATATTAATTACTTTTAAATACATTGTGGGAGGAACAGTGATCAATGTTGTTACAAATATTTACTATCAAAACAGTCTTGATCACAAATTATTTATTCCGGTGACCGGTTTCGATCACAACTGTGACCGTCTTCAGACCAATGAGGAAGAACCTACTTCTGGTGGTAAATCAGTAGTGATTTACCACCAGAAGGAGGTTCTTACTCGTTGGTAAATCACTAGTGATTTACCACCAGAAGGAGGTTCTTCTTCATTGGTCTGAAGACGGTCACAGTTGTGGTCGAAACCGGTCACCAGAATAAATAATTTGTGAACAAGACTGATTTTGATAGTAAAAAAAAAGTAAGCGGCATGCGTACAAAGTTTGGTTGAAATCGGTCCACCTGTTTAGGACGAAATGTGGAACACACATACATTCATATATACATACGCACATCCGTTTCTATAATGCATACGGATGAATAGCAGTAATTCAGCTTGATGTAGCTACATGTAACTGTAACTCAACCGAAGATGAAACATGGTGCCGAAACGTGTGGTTTTAATAAAAGCAAAAAGTGAATGGAGAAGTAAAAATAATTTCATAAATTTGGAAAACAGTCGCTGACTTTAGTTGACTACTACTGAACATGGGTAAACTTATGCAATTTTTTTTGTCAGAGTTGTTTATCATTTTTACTGTACACGCCGTGCTTTCCCTCTAGCAGCACGTTAGGCGCAGTGCCCTAGGGCTGGCGGCAACGGCGTCGGCCGGCTGGTGCAGCGCGGCGCGGCGCGCAGGCGGCCCGGGTTCACGCGGTTCCCACGGCTGCGAACGACCCGCGCCTCGGCCTGGCCGCACAGCCGGCTCCTCCCGGGCCCTCGCGCATTCCGTTTAGCGTTACTCAGCACTGCACGTCTTCCCCTGCGCATTTCACATTCTCAGCTACACTGTTCTGACATCAGACAAACATCCTCCCATGTTATCTTCATAACTGGCGAGATACCGACCATTTAGGATAACACTAATCGAAAATTAGGAAAGATTAATTCAGCAGCTTTTGGCTGTTTTAAACTGTCCTTTTCAGTAACTATTACAAGGTACCTGCCTCCGTTAGCCACTTGCTGTGCAAACTTACTACCCCTCTACCACGAGAAGCTGGATGTCAGGTTTTCCTTTCATCTACTTTAGGGCCTTAACGACACTCACTAGAAACTCTACTCCTTTTCGTTATAAAGTCTTCGATTGTCATCCATATAATTTCCACAGTCGTTTGGAGACATGAAGTCCATGAATGACTGCAGATGGTCTACAAGTAGTCGAACATAACCGTTTCCAGTCAATGATCGGTTCACTTGGACCAGAGGGCCCAGTCCATTCCATGTCTACACGGCTCACACCATTATGGAGCCACAACCAGCTTGCAGAGTGCCTTGTTGGCTCGCTGGGTCCATGACTTGGCAGCGTCTGCGCCACACTTGTTTCCTACCATCAGCTTTTGCGAACTGAAACCAGGACTCACCTAACCTGAACATGGTTTATCAGTCGCCTAGGCTCCAAACATCTATCCAGGCCATCACGAAGGAATTCCAAACTGCATCAGTATCCTCTGCAAGCACTATGACAGTTAGGCGAGAGGTGATAAAACTTGTATTTCATGGTAGAGTAAATGGCAAACGACGCCTCGCTTGGTGTAAGAAGCGTAAACATTGGACGATTGAACGGAGGAAAAACGTTGTAGGGAGTGACGAATCACGGTACACAATATGGCGATGCGATAACAGGATGAGGGTATGGCGAATGCCCGGTGGACGTCATCAGCCAGTGTGTGTAGTGCCAACAGTAAAATTCGGAGGTGGTTTTATGGTGTGGTCGTGCTTTTCGTGGAGGGGGCTTGCACCCCTTGTTGTTTTGCGTGGCACTATCACAGCACAGGCCTAAATTGATGTTTTAAGCACCTTCTTGCTTCCCTCTGTTGAAGAGCAGTTAGAAGATGGCGATTGCTTCAACACGATCTAGGAACTGTTCATAATGCACGGCCTGTCGCGAATTGGTTTCACGATCATAACATACCTGTAATGGACTGGCCTGCACAGTTCAAAATGTTCAAATGTGTGTGAAATCCTATGGGACTTAGCTGCTAAGGTCATCAGCCCCTAAGCTTACACACTACTTAACCTAAATTATCCTAAGCACAAACACACACACACCCATGCCCGAGGGAGGACTCGAACCTCCGCCGGGACCAGCTGCATGGTCCATGACTGCAGCGCCTCAGACCGCTCGTCGGATCCCGCGCTGCCCTGCACAGTCCTGGCCTGAATCGTGTAGAACACCTTTGGCATGTTTGGAACGCCGACTTCGTGCCAAGCCTCACCGACCGACATCGATACCTCTCCTCAGTACAGCAATCCGTGGAGAATGGACTGCCATTCCCCAAGAAACCTCCCAGCACCTGATTGAACGTATGCCTGCGGGAGTGGAAGCTGTCATCAAGGCTAAGGGTGGGCCAACACCGTATTGTATTCCAGCATTGCCGGTGGAGGGCGCCACGAACTTGTAACTCATTTTCAGCCAGGTGTCCCGATACTTTTGATCACACAGTGTATATGTCTAGCTCCGACTACCATTCCGCGTTCAAAGTTGTTAATTCCCGTCGTGGGCGATAATCACGTCGGAAACTATTTCGCGTGAATCAGCTGAGTACAAATGACAGCTCAGCTAGTGCAATGCCCTTTTCCCCCTTGTGTGGGCGGTACTACCACCATTGTATAAGTGCATATTGCTATCGCATGACTTTCAGTTGTCTCACATCTCTGTTCCAGTCGCTGCAGCCTGTGTAGTTATATTTGGGAAGTGAGATCGCGCTGCTGCTGTGTGTGTAGTTCCGACTGTGTTCTGTAGCGGTGCGCGACGGCTTGTTGCAGGCGTAGACGCGTTCGCGTACGACCCGCACAAGTTCGCGATGGACTACCACGGGCTGGGCTTCCGCGAGTGCGCAGCCGAGGTGGCGCGCTACCTGGTGACGGTGGAGGGGCTGGACGTGCAGGACCCGCTGCGCCTGCGCCTCATGTCGCACCTGCAGTGCTGCGCCGCGCAGCGAGAGCTCGCCGCCAAGCAGGCCGGCCCGCCGCCCGCATGGCCCTACCCGCCCGCCCCCGCGCCCGCCCCCGCGCCCCAGCCCTACGGCGCCGAGCACCCGTTCGCCGCCGAGCTGGCGGCCGCCTCCTCGGGGGCGGGCGCCTCCTCCGGGGGCGGCGGTGGCGCCGCCGGTCTCCACCACGGCTCGCACCACCAGCAGCAGCAGCAGCACCAACACCAGCACCAAACGCAGCAGCAGCAGTGCCACACGCCGCCCACCTCCACCACCGTCTCCTCGGCGGGCAGGCACCCCCAGCAGCAGAACCCCGCGACGACGAGCGCCACGTCGGCGGCCGGCGCCGCCTCGCTGGGCTACGCGGCGCCGCCGCCCTCGCAGTACCACATGAGTCTCAACTCGTTCCCCTCGGCGTCGGGCGGCGCGCACCACCAGACGCCCTTCAACTCGGCCGGCGCCAAGCCGTACCGGCCGTGGGGCGCCGAGGTCGCCTACTGAACGGCCGTGTTCCGCCGACTCACGTCTTCGTCTGCGGACTATACTCCGAGGACGTACGTCGAAGAGACTCTTCGTTATTCTTCTAGTCTCTGGGAAACCTCGCAGCAGTAGCAACGATTTCTATACGGCTACAGATCAACTTCGAGGGTCGACCACATATATACATAAACGAGGAGAAAGCTTCACTATGCAGCATCGTGGACCAAGCTTAAACATTAAAATTCTTTCTAACTGGAACGCAGAGCCGTTCCGTCCTGGCTTACAGAGCAGCACAGTATTCTACTCTACCCTCGCTTCTTGCCTACCTTTTGATACACCATCGTAATACTCGTACTTTTGTAAGGAGAAATTTGACAGATCCAATCAAATTATATGAATTTACGCCATTCAACTCTCTATTCCTCTCTGTGCTTCGTTACGGGTAATAAGAAGAAATAAACACGAGAAAAGAAACTTTCTTTTGACACTGAAGAGTACCAGTAAGATAAAATTTGATTAGTTGTCTGTGGGAAATATAGTAACGCAGAATAAATATCTGTCTATCAAACAGGCGAATTCGATGCAGGAAATACATCACTAAAACTGAACTGACCTTCAGTATTTAAATGAAATTATGTCACAAACATTTTTTTTTAAATTTATTTCGAACATGATAGGTTCTAACAACCAAAATAATAGAGAATTTATTTTCTAAATATTTTTAAGACAGACAAAATTGAATGTTGTAGCAAATCAGGTATCCTGCCAGCGTAAATGAAACAAAGAATCAGAACATTATTCTACATATGTTAATCTTTACGAGTTGATTTTTGTCACCTGAGTAATAGTATTATTTTAGTCTCGTCGTAGAAGTTCACCAAACCCATACACAGCAAACTGATCTTTGCTTCCTTACTTTGTACCTAACTCTAAATAATAATTGGATTGTAGGCAACATAACTGAGGAGCTGCCTCGTACTGTTCTTTCAATTTCCCCTAGTTAACTCAAGTATTTTGTGATATTGTCTGGTAACTGTAGAGAAGGACGCTGGCTTTTCAGCTTCTCATAGTAAGTGGCAGTAGTATACACTGCAAACAGTTCACGTTAATACAAAAAAGCTACAAAAACTAAGTTAGCGACGCAAAAACAGTGATATGAAACTTTTAACAGGTAACAGGGATTTTGAATTCTGTGTGGCTCCATCGACTAATGATCGTCATTGGAAGCTACATCTTTTCACTCTTGTGAAATTTAGTATTTCACCGCAGACCTTCCCGTTCAACAGATGCTCTCCTAAAGCTGGTTTAAGACCTTCGAGTATGTCACTCATCGAGAAGATCAGTACACAAACGGTGACAAAAATAATTAATCGATGCTGCGTACAGCTGCAAAAGAAAACATTTTTATTTAGAAAATTATCCTTTACATGTGGTCGACCCTCGTAACATAACAGAAGATTTCACAAGAAGTGAATTCTGTAGCCTAAAATAGTAGTTTCCAGTTTCAAGAAGTGATCGTCACAGGAGAAGATTTATTCCCGTGTCGTATAGGTTTAAAACTTTTGGGAAAATCTTCTAAGTGCAACTCTGTCTTGCAAAATTCTCGCGATCGAGCTACATCGTGAACGAAACTTTCTACTTGTCATTTCCCATGACTAGTTTCCGGCCCCAAGGGCAGCTACAAAGAAAGCACGGAATTGACTGTGATCGCCGACCTGTGATAGGAAAGGCACATATTTCTGCTTTCATTCCATATCTGTCCTACAGAAATATTGTTGGTAATGTGACGTAGAGTGACTTGCGGCCCTAGTAAAAAAGTCACGGGGATCATATTCTGCGCCAGAGGTTGCCGCTATGACAAGCCTTACAGGCAGAATTAATAAGTTCGTGCTTCAGACAAAACCAGCACAGAATGTGCTAAACAAGTTCCTTCCATTGCATAATTGACTGGGTTTCTGAAGTGCCCTATGTCGTCTGTGAGTCAACCAACTGAGCACAGTAAACACTAAGGTACCTGCTGTAAATTATCTCGCAACATTTTTTGTTGCGTTATATTCCAAATATGCTAGTCGATTTGCCTGTGTGCCTTTTTCATTGTAAATTATCTCGTGTCTTGTTTATATGTGTGTGTGTGTGAAAGCATTTGCAAGCACGGCGTGTGAGTTGTTGAATAATCACGAGTTATGACTCAGTATTACTAATGTTTCCACGCAAGTGTCTTTCTGAAGTGGGCCGATCGGTTGCACTGCAGTATTAAATATGTGACAATACTGGTGTCTTTCTAATGTGCCTTTTCTGATGTCAAATGCCATCTTAAATTATCTTTTGTACATAGAAGTATATTTTTGAGTAAACTGATCTCATATTTTGAATAAATATATACTAGAGAATTGATCTCACAAAGATTAAAAATGGAAATAAATACCTGAAATTTAACTTGTTGAAATTCATTTCTTAAAAGACTTAGAACCCTCTGCATATATGTTGTTTACGGGGAGGCAGAGCAAAAGCAGACATTCGAAAGGTAAGACATACACACAAACAGAGCGCAACACTTTTCCACACAGTGACATGTGAGAAGAGAAACGGAAGACCACTGAATGCACTTGAAATTATCAACTTAGTTAAGTCAATAATAAATGAGTTGTCTTCTTCAGTAAGATACATATGTTACATATGTACACCACCATTAAGTGAGGCATGTGGCCGGCCGGAGTGGCCGTGCGGTTCTAGGCGCTACAGTCTGGAGCCGAGCGACCGCTACGGTCGCAGGTTCGAATCCTGCCTCGGACATGGATGTGTGTGATGTCCTTAGGTTACTTAGGTTTAATTAGTTCTAAGTTCTAGGCGACTGATAATCTCAGAAGTTAAGTCGCATAGTGCTCAGAGCCATTTGAACCATTTCTTTGAGGCATGTGAACATAATATTCCAAATTAGTCCCATATTAAACTTTTGTTGAAATAACCAAGTAAATGAAAATAGCTTTTACGCAGTTGTCTTTCAGCATCTATAGTAACAGTGTTGAAACTTATGATATTCAACAGTTCATTCTGATAGGAGCACTATATGCAACAGTTACCAGAATATACGAAATTTGACAGGTATCAGTACATGTGGAGACACCGTTATATATTGTTCACACTATTTTTTATCCGTGAAGTGCTGGTGGCAGTGCCACGATTCTACGTCTTTGTTTTCTGTTGGGATCCCGCCTTACACACGAATATCTACACAGCAGTATTACAAAAAAAAAAATTAATGATCGTATGGCATTGCTGGCCGAGAGGCCCCATACGGGGAAGTTCGGCCGCCGAGTGCTAGTCTTATTGCAGTCGACGCCACATTGCGACTAGCGCGCCGGCGATGAGCATGAATTGACGATGAGGACACACGACACCCAGTCCACGAGCGGGGAAAATCTCCAACCCGGCCGGGATTCGAACCCGGGCCCGCTGCATGGGAGGCAAGCACTTTACCATCCAGCTAAGCAGGCGGACAAAACAGTGTCTTAATTTGTACAGGATGAAATCCGAGGGAATCGGCAAACCATATTCCCGACGAGCGTCCATTCACCCTATGTAAAACTCAGTAGCGTGGTCAAACGTACCCTTTTGATACAGACAATACATACAGATCTCACAGCTGACAGAAAGTAATAACCCTACCCGAAGACCCTTATAACTGCATATGCATTTGTTGATACAGAATAGGTAACATCTTTCGCATTATGAAAAGAATAGTTTTTAATTCCACTTGCAATTTACGCAGAGGAACACACTTTAAGTTTCTGTACAATTCAAAGGAATTATTACCTTTCTTCGAAACAGCTACTTACCTGGTAGCACTTCAGTATAGCATTTATGATACTCTCTTTACCATCCCTTACTGTACTTCGTTTAATATTTATTAGACGTTCAGAATGGTACCCAACATCAATTATTTCTGAACTTGTTCTATTCTCTTGTACCTCAAACACTGCAGCGGATTTTCTTCTTCCCTTAAGCGTAGGTCTTCCATTTTTATTTCAGTCTAGCTTTCCTTCTGCTTTATTAATTACGAGAGAATTTCATGTTGATGATAAATTCTGTATTATTATTAAAACATCACATACGTTTCAGACAAGAGCAATAACAACACTATAGAATTCTACGATCCTCCATTGACATCAAAACGACGTACAACAGTTACGCAGGAAACGAAAAACGAAAGTAAAATTACCGATCACAACGCAATCTCTTATCCACAGCACAAGGAGATTTTGAAAGTTCAAATACGCAAAGAAACAAACATTGACACAGACCACTACCTAACTAAATTTAAAGCCTCAACAGTCAAGCAAAACAGTGTCTGTAATTAATTAATTTGATACTAGTAAAATCCAACCATTATCAGCAAACAAACGTACAGTACGCAAGCACAAAACTGGAACCAATTCAAGTCACAAGCTTATCAAAACTGTCCGTAATTAAATTCCTTTACAAAGGCAAATGAAGCACTCAGATACGAACAGACAGTAAAATTTATAGACACAAAGCATCAAGACATGAAATAGAAACAAACAAAAAATGCATATAATACGTTCCTAGCAAGTGCAAAAGAAGTTTCGAAATTAATTAATGAACAAAAAAAAAACAGAATGAAAACACTTAACTCCCTGGTTGATAAGCTGCCCTAAGCCAAAAAAAAATCCTGTCAAAAATTGCCCAAAACATCCAAATTCGTAAACATCAAACGATAAAGTACTACACAAATCGAAAGGCGAAAAAGTACCAAGCAGGAACACCTATCCACCATTCCGATCACCGCTGAGCCAATCCGCTAACCGCTGAGCGACCGACCGCTGTGGCATCTCCTCAGCCGAAGGTGTCATCCGGATGCAGATGTATAGTGGTATAGAGTCAGCACACCGCTCTCCCGGCTTTTGTGGGTTCTGCAGACTTTGATGCCACTGCTACCCCATCAAACAATTACTCAAGGCAAAAAGTGCCTGAGTGGGTCCCATCAAATCGTTCCAACAAGCAAAAATACCTGGCACTACCGGGAATCGAAACCAGGTCCCCCGCATAGGATGGTTCAAGTGGCTCTGAGCAATATTGGACTTAAATTCTGAGGTCATCACTCCCCTAGAACTTAGGACTACTTAAACCTAACTAACCTAAGGACATCACACACATCCATGCCCGAGGCAGGATTCGAACCTGCGACCGTAGCGGTCAAGCGGTCCCAGACTGTTGCGCCCAGAACCGCTCGGCCACTGCGACCGGCCCTCGCATAGGTGTCGTCTATGTTGACCACTCTGGTAAGTAGGCAAACAAAGTACTCGTAGGTCTTGCCCAGATTTTAGTACTGAAAAAACTCTGTCATCAAAAAACTTATGGCAACAAAGTGTTTTGTAACTGTGAAGATTTTTAAATAAACTTATGATTCTATACACCGTAAGTCTCTCATCCAAATTCTGAAAAAACAAGCGTGGGCCTCAGAACCATTGCGATTATTAGTGCAACACTGAATGGTACAAAACCTGAAGTAAAATTCAGGGGAGATTTTCGAAATTAAAACAGGGGGAGACGAGGTGATGGTCTTTGATTACTTTTCAACTGCGTCTTTCAAAAAAAGCTATCAAATAGTGTCGAAAACTAAAATCGGAGTTTGAAACTGACGAAACAATCAAATTAGGAAAAACTAATGTTGCTCCAGACTGCTTAGTTCTTCCAGACGATCTGGCGGCTCTATGATAAAACATTCGAGCGGCACATAACAAACAGAAATTCGCAAAGAAATAGCAGAAATAGTAGGTCTGCAAAATCATTAGGAAAAAAACACTATACCTCTCTAGCTACAACATGGCACGCAAAATCTTAAAACAGCATACGGGAAAATCGAGAGGTTTCTCTGTTCAAATATTTAAGCGAAACCATTCAGGTAACAGGCCTGGTTATAAGAAACGTACTTCAAATTATAAAAAAAGTCTATAACAAAAAATGCGTCTACATCAGTTGTCAAACCAGTGTCCTTATAGGGCTGAAACGACCAATTCAATAGAAAGAGACACATAGAAGAAATCAAAAAGAGAGAAAGAAAAGCAACCAGAAAAAAATTCGATCCAAATTGTACTGAAGAGGAAATATACAGACTAAGAACAAATAAAGAAACGAAAAAGGGTATCAAAATTTATTCGGATATGGAAAAACGCATGATAAAATTCTGTAAGCATATTAAAGGAATAGAACCAACTAGGTTAGCTAGACAATCGGATTAAAGCTAAAATTGTTACAGCTGAATGGATTGGTGCAGTAAAAGAAGACCTGAAGGAAGCAAAAGTAACACAAGTTGGTATACTAGACAGAGAGGTGAAGTATGAAACACCAAGAAGACCCCAACATCGTGGTCTGACGAGCGGAAAAGGGTCCGTTCTGAGAGAACTAAAGTCTTGTGCGCGTTAAGAAAAGAACTCTGAAAATGCGCTTGCTGTACATCGCTTGGTTTATTTGGAGTCAAACTTGAATAATAGCAATAAAAACTAAACTCCATCCTAGCAGCCCTCGGAAGGCTGAACGGACCGACAGACCGCCGTGTCATCCTCACAGCCAGGTGTCACAGGGTTGGATATTGAGGGGCACGTGGTGAGCACACCGCTGTCCCGGCCATTGTCAGTTTTCGTGGCCGGAGCCGCTATTTTTCTATCAAGTAGCTTCTGAATTGGCCTCACAAGGATTGCGTGTACCCTGCTTGCCAATATCGCTCCGCAGACCCGGACGGTCTGTAACCTCCCCCTTCCTAATTGGCCAACTGGATTCTGATAGAATTGACGTAATCGCGTTTGCCAAGTGAAATTTTGCAGTGAGTAAGGCTACCGTTATCGAAGGAAAATAATACCGATTAGTAAGAGGGAAGTGTACAACAGGCCCTTCTGAAGGAAGTATCTATTCTAAACCTATCCAAGTACAGATAATAATTTTGAAATGGGTAGAATGTAGTGCAATCGCTCACTAACCACACAAGAAGTGGGGGGAAGGGTACCTCATAATATTTTAATACAAAAAATACTGATAATACAAAAAATACTGATTAGCTAAAAAAGGGATAATTAAACATTCGCCAACCTACTAGGCCAATGGATATTCAAAATCCTAAGAAAAGTAATGGTAAAGAAAATTAAGCAAATAATCGGTCGCGTGGCAAAAGAATGTTGTCACGCCTTTCTACAACACAACAGTTCACGAGAAACAAATAAATCGAAAAGCTCTGAATTTGCAGTTACTTATTCTGAAATTCTAAATTTTGAAAGTGCAGTTAAATGAAGTTGCTGGTTAAATAAATGACTGACTGTAACCGAAACTTGGTTTCGTAGAAAACGATTTTCAGTAACCTAAGCATAACGTGATGCAAAATTTGGAAAAAAGACAATTAATTTACTATTAATTTCTGACAGAATGAACTGGATTTACTTCAGTGAAATGAGCAACTGATCTACGTTTAGCATAACAATAAGGTACGTACCAAGCCAGTAGAAGTCACTCGCTACGCTAAATACAGAATAAATGAAATTGCGAACACTTAATTTGTGCTGTATCTTTAATTATTGGCAACGGCCTTGCCGTAGTGGATACACCGGTTCCCGTTGGATCACCGAATTTAAGCTCTGTCGGGCGTGGCCGGCACTTGGATGGGTGACCTTTCGCGCCTCCATGTGCGGTTGCCATTTTTCGGGGTGCACTCAGCCTCGTGAAGCCAATTGAGGAGCTACTCGACCGAATAGTAGCGGCTCCGGTCACAGGAAACCATCATAACGACCGGGAGAGCGGTGTGCTGACCATACGCCCCTCCCATCCGCATCCTCATCTGTGGTTGACACGGCGGTCGGATGGTCCCGGTGGGTCACATGTGGCCTGAGGACGGAGTGCTTCTTTTAATTATTAGTTTTGCCAGTGAAATTTTACATTACTTTATGTGAGTGATGTTAATACTCAAAACTGCAAATTAGTTAAGCCTTTGTTATGCAATACAAGAACGAAGAGTTACTGATGTAAAATTTAGCTGAAACTGGTCATTAGCAAACAAACAAAACTGGCAGTAAATAGTTAATCACTCGTCATATTTTTACTACACTCGGTGACTGCAGGGAAAGGAAAAAGGACCGTGCTTGGTAATAATGTGCCTTACAATTTTCGACTATGGAAGATTATTATTAAAAAAATTATTAAAGTTTGTGAAAGAAATGCCACTGACTAATGACTGTACAATATTAGTTAACAGTCTTACTATGTTGTAGCTGTGCGGACGACGAATAATGTAGCCGACGACAGTGCTGAGCTGCTACTGTTGCTGCTGCTGGTTGAGAACCACGAGTCGTCTCCAGAGCTACAGATAATTATAGGACAGGCAACAGTTTGAATTGCAGCTTCCTCCGCCTGTTCACCCCTAACGTGCTCTCAATATTCGCCGATTAACAAATTCCTTGTACCAACGTTTACATGATCATAGCGGCACACCGTGTCTCCGGGAGCGCCCAGCAAGCACTTCCGCACTCTTTCATGGCTCAAGTTGCTCTGCTTCCTCCCTATTCGCAGAGCGACAGAGACTTCGACTGTCCATACGCTACTGCCATATTATCTTGGCTGTCGATATATTTAAATAAAGTTCCCTTGGATATAACCCAGCGATTTAAAATATTTACATTATAATTACAATCTACATCTACATGGTGACTCTCCAGTTTACATTTAAATGCAGTGAACACATAATGTGTTGTGGGGCGATCACTCTCTTGTAGAAAGAATTCAAAAACCAAGATCGCTTAAATATTGTTTACTAGATGACCGGTTTCAACACACTAAAGGTGCCATCATCGGATATGAATGTAGATTAACATTTATCAACCATATTTGGATATAACGATACATGAGGCAGACCAACTGATATAAAATCACTGTCGCAGAAATGCTCTCGTGGTCATACTATTCCATCAGATATACAGGGTGAGTCACCTAACATTACCGCTGGATATATTTCGTAAACCACATCAAATACTGACGAATCGATTCCACAGAGCAAACGGGAGAAGAGGAGCTAGTGTAATTGGTTAATACAAACCATAAAAAAATGCACGGAAGTATGTTTTTTTAACACAGACCTACATTATACAATGCAACAAACGGCACTGATTACGTATTTATTTATATGTTCATATGTGCTAACAAAACTAACGGGGTTCCATTTAAAAAAAAACGTAGGTTTGTGTTAAAAAATATACTTCAGTGCATTTTTTTATGGTTTGTATAAACCAATTACACTAGCCCCTCTCCTCACGTTCGGTCTGTGGAATCGATTTGTCAGTATTTGATGTGGTTTACGAAATATATCCAGCGGTAACGTTAGGTGACTCACCCTGTATAAAAACTAAGTCAGAAGATAAAAACTTGTATTTTTTCAGATATATAAAACCATATAAAACCGAAGTCGCAAGATAAAAACTAGTTATATATGTGATGGAATACTATGACCACGACAGCAGTTGTTTTTTAAGTTTTATTTCTGCGACAATGATTTTATATCAGTTGGTCTGCCTCATGTATCGTTATATCCAAATGATTTATACATGTTAAGCTACATTCAGAGCCGATGATGGCACCTTTAGTGTGTTGGAAACGGTTCTCGAGTAAACAGTATTTAAACGATCTTGGCTTTTAAATTCTTCACACTTAAGTGCCTGGCACTCAATTAAGTCAATTATATACAGTTTAAAATAAATACACTGTTACAGCCATTACATATTAAATACATGTATAGTTCCTGTAATAAAGCTCATGGGTCAGAATTAGAAGTACAATACAAGTTACCAACGGACATTAAACGGTGAAAAATTTTGGACAGTGCGGAAGGTATTTTATCTGCGTTTTCGATGTTACAGGTCACCCATCAAGTGCTAGCGAAGCCCCACAGCACTTAACTTCGGTGATCTGACTGGAACTGGTGTTACTACTGTGAATAATACTACTAATAATAACAATAATAACAACAAATATACAGAGCTAAGTATTACCTAAAGAAATTTAAAATATAACAAGAAAATTTTTTACTAGCGAAATGTCAACAATAATTCACCTAATACATTTTTTAGCCATGGCGAACAGCCCGCACTTGTTTCCACATGGAGAGAAAAAATCGCTACCCTTATTGATGGATTCTAGAAGAACATGTTGCCACTCATTGAGGAAAGCAGTCTTCATCACAGGAATGATTGGAGGAGATGAGAGCTAGAATATGTTTTTTCCATGCGAACGCCAAAATATTCAGTATGATCCAAATAAGCTGACCATGCTGGCCGCGACATTTTAATGATAGATGCAGCATAGTACACGGTGTTCACCAATGAGATGAATATGGATGCAAATTGTCGTAAATCGAGAGGGCACGATCAAAAATTACGCAAAGGAAGTATATGCAACATGCGTATGAATGTTTTTTAGATTAAGGAACCTCATTTGCGTATTAGACGAGCAGACAAGCGTAATAAATTTGCGGGTCACGTTTAGTTATTCTAAAGAGAATTTAATCATTATTGTAAGCCAGAAAAAGAAAGTGTAAACCAACTATTGATTAACTGCAGATGCGTTCAGGTTAAGAGTGCAGAGTTTTTGTTCACTCATTAACAGAAACAAGAAGCATTCGGTATAGAAAATGGTTGCAGAAAGAAATAAATGTCAGTGATATATTACTTAGAATGGAACGTTCACCAAAAGTACAGGCTCTACAGTAATGGATACTTTGTATTTATTTTAGTATTATATTCCGTAATGTCGGAATGAAAGGTAATAAAGGATGGATGATAAGCGCCAAAATAGTTAGTAGTAGTTAGTATCGTCTACCAACGTCTATCGATATGGTGGAATAATTCAGAGAAACCGTGTAAAATATTATTTTAGTCAGCAGCCCGATTACATTTGATGCAGCTCTCCACTCTACCCTACCTTGGGCGAGTCCTTGAATAACTAATGCAGGTTCCTTTTGAACCTGCTTTCTGTACTCAGATCTTGGTATCCTAATACAAATTTTACCTCCGCACTTCCCTTGAGTACCAAATGTACCAGTCCTTGACATCTCATGATGCGTGCTATCGATCTATCCCTTCTTGTATTCAGTTTATGTGATAGAGCTCTTTTTTTCCGCAGTTCGATTCAGTTGCTTATCATTTGTTATTCGCTCTACCCACACACTGTTCAGCATTCGTCTGTAATACGACGATTCACTCCCTTCTTTTCTCTCTTCGTCTGTACTAGAAAATGTTGTTGTTGTTGTTGTGGTCTTCAGTTCTGAGACTGGTTTGATGCAGCTCTCCATGCTACTCTATCCTGTGCAAGCTTCTTCATCTCCCAGTACCTACTACAACCTACATCCTTCTGAATCTGCTTAGTGTACTCATCTCTCGGTCTCCCTCTACGATTTTTACCCTCCACACTGCCCTCCAATGCTAAATTGGTGATCCCTTGATGCCTCACAACATGTCCTACCAATCGATCCCTTCTTCTAGTCAAGTTGTGCCACAAACTTCTCTTCTTCTATACCTCCTCATTAGTTATGTGATCTACCCATCGAATCTTCAGCATTCTTCTATAGCACCACATTTCGAAAGCTTCTATTCTCTTCTTGTCCAAACTATTTATTGTCCATGTTTCACTTCCATACATGGCTACACTCCAAACAAATATTTTCAGAAATGACTTCCTGACACTTAAATCTATATTCGATGTTAACAAATTTCTCTTCTTCAGAAACGCTTTCCTTGCCATTGCCAGTCTACATTTTATATCCTCTCTACTTCGACCATCATCAGTTATTTTACTTCCTAAATAGCAAAACTCCTTTGCTACTTTAAGTGTCTCATTTCCTAATCTAATTCCCTCAGCATCACCCGATTTAATTTGACTACATTCCATTATCCTCGTTTTGCTTTTGTTGATGGTCATCTTATATCCTCCTTTCAAGACACTGTCCATTCCGTTCAACTGCTCTTCCAAGTCCTTTGCCGTCTCTGACAGAATTACAATGTCATCGGCGAACCTCAAAGTTTTTACTTCGTCTCCATGAATTTTAATACCTACTCCAAATTTTTCTTTTGTTTCCTTTACTGCTTGCTCGATATACAGATTGAATAACATCGGTGAGAGGCTACAACCCTGTCTCACTCCTTTCCCAACCACTGCTTCCCTTTCATGCCCCTCGACTCTTATGACTGCCATCTGGTTTCTGTACAAATTGTAAATAGCCTTTCGCTCCCTGTATTTTACCCCTGCCACCTTTAGAATTTGAAAAAGAGTATTCCAGTCAACATTGTCAAAAGCTTTCTCTAAGTCTACAAATGCTAGAAACGTAGGTTTGCCTTTTCTTAATCTTTCTTCTAAGATAAGTCGTAAGGTCAGTATTGCCTCACGTGTTCCAACATTTCGACGGAATCCAAACTGATCCTCCCCGAGGTCCGCATCTACCAGTTTTTCCATTCGTCTGTAAAGAATTCGCGTTAGTATTTTGCAGCTGTGACTTATTAAACTGATAGTTCGGTAATTTTCACATCTGTCAGCACCTGCTTTCTTTGGGATTGGAATTATTATATTCTTCTTGAAGTCTGAGGGTATTTGGCCTGTCTCATACATCTTGCTCACCAGCTGGTAGAGTTTTGTCATGACTGGCTCTCCCAAGGCCGTCAGTAGTTCTAATGGAATGTTGTCTACTCCGGGGGCCTTGTTCCGACTCAGGTCTTTCAGTGCTCTGTCAAACTCTTCACGCAATATCGTATCACCCATTTCGTCTTCATCTACATCCTCTTCCATTTCCATAATATTGTCCTCAAGTACATCACCCTTGTATAAACCTTCTATATACTCCTTCCACCTTTCTGCCTTCCCTTCTTTGCTTAGAACTGGGTTGCCATCTGAGCTCTTGATATTCATACACGTGGTTCTCTTCTCTCCAAAGGTCTCTTTAATTTTCCTGTAGGCAGTATCTATCTTACCCCTAGTGAGATAAGCCTCTACATCCTTACATTTATCCTCTAGCCATCCCTGTTTAGCCATTTTGCACTTCCTCTCGATCTCATTTTTGAGACGTTTGTATTCCTTTTTGCCTGCTTCATTTACTGCATTTTTATATTTTCTCCTTTCATCAATTAAATTCAATATTTCTTCTGTTACCCAAGGATTTCTAGCAGCCCTCGTCTTTTTACCTACTTTATCCTCTGCTGCCTTCACTACTTCATCCCTCAGAGCTACCCATTCTTCTTCTACTGTATTTCTTTCCCCTATTCCTGTCAATTGTTCCCTTATGCTCTCCCTGAAACTATGTACAACCTGTGGTTCTTTCAGTTTATCCAGGTCCCATCTCCTTAATTTCCCACATTTTTGCAGTTTCTTCAGTTTTAATCTACAGGTCATAACCAATAGATTGTGGTCAGAGTCCACATCTGCCCCTGGAAATGTCTTACAACTTAAAACCTGGTTCCTAAATCTCTGTCTTACCATTATATAATCTATCTGATACCTTTTAGTATCTCCAGGGTTCTTCCACGTATACAACCTTCTTTCATGATTCTTAAACCAAGTGTTACCTATGACTAAGTTGTGCTCTGTACAAAATTCTACTAGGCGGCTTCCTCTTTCATTTCTTAGCCCCAATCCATATTCACCTACTATGTTTCCTTCTCTCCCTTTTCCTACACTCGAATTCCAGTCACCCATTACTATTAAATTTTCGTCTCCCTTCACTATCTGAATAATTTCTTTTATTTCATCGTACATTTCTTCAATTTCTTCGTCATCTGCAGAGCTAGTTGGCATATAAACTTGTACTACTGTAGTAGGTGTGGGCTTCGTATCTATCTTGGCCACAATAATGCGTTCACTATGCTGTTTGTAGTAGCTTACCCGCATTCCTATTTTCCTATTCATTATTAAACCTAGTCCTGCATTACCCCTATTTGATTTTGTGTTTATAACCCGGTAATCACCTGACCAGAAGTCTTGTTCCTCCTGCCACCGAACTTCACTAATTCCCACTATATCTAACTTTAACCTATCCATTTCCCTTTTTAAATTTTCTAACCTACCTACCCGATTAAGGGATCTGACATTCCACGCTCCGATCCGTAGAACGCCAGTTTTCTTTCTCCTGATAACGACATCCTCCTGAGTAGTCCCCGCCCGGAGATCCGAATGGGGGACTATTTTACCTCCGGAATATTTTACCCAAGAGGATGCCATCATCATTTAATCATACAGTAAGGCTGCATGTCCTCGGGAAAAATTACGGCTGTAGTTTCCCCTTGCTTTCGGCCGTTCGCAGTACCAGCACAGCAACGCCGTTTTGGTTAATGTGGCAAGGCCAGATCAGTCAATCATCCAGACTGTTGCCCCTGCAACTACTGAAAAGGCTGCTGCCCCTCTTCAGGAACCACACGTTTGTCTGGCCTCTCAACAGATACCCCTCCGTTGTGGTTGCACCTACGGTACGGCCATCTGTATCGCTGAGGCACGCAAGCCTCCCCACCAACGGCAAGGTCCATGGTTCATGGGGGGGGGGGGGGGGGGGGGGGGTACTAGAAAATATCATACATAAATCATACCACAGTGACTTGGGGACATCTCAATCTGCCGTCTACATACAGTGTGACACACTTATTCAGAACAGTAGGTAGTGACGAAAAATATGCGTAGTTCTGCTAAACGAGTGTGTTGCCGTAGGAAGATGATTAGAAACTGCCTGAGCAGTCAACAGTAAACGTTCCGCTCCGGGGAGTAGAATACGGAGAATGTCTGGCAGAGGTTCAGAGGCATTATAGGCCAAATACTGTTCCTGTCGTGGATGGATGTGAGGAGGAGGAGGAGATTAGTGTTTAACGTCCAGTCGACAACGACGTCATTAGAGACGGATCACAAGCTCGGATTAGGAAAGGATGGGGAAGGAAATCGGCCGTGCCCTTTCGAAGGAACCATCCCGGCATTTGCCTGAAGTGATCTAGGGAAATCACGGAAAACCTAAATCAGGATGGCTGGACGCGGGATTGAACCGTCGCCCTCCCGAATGCGAGTCCAGTGTGCTAACCACTGTGCCACCTCGCTCGGTGTGGATGGATGTGACAGATGGGAAAGAACCGTCATGGTCCAATAAGAACGTTGGGAAGGTGCCACGAAAGCACAGAGGGACTTGAATACCAAATTTAAATTCAGCGACACTTCCTGATGAACAAAATATGAACGAAATCAAAATAAACAAGGTTCAGCTAGGCGATAAACGTTGGATGAGCGTGGTCACCTTAGAAAATTCCTGTTAATCGAATAACGCCTTCTGTCGAAAAGCTTGTTGCACATGATGAAATCGAAACGGTAGATAATTTAAGGGCTGAAGTACCGTCTCATGTCCGAATGATACAGCGAGTTAGCGAGTGCGGCATCGAAATACAATTCAAGTCGCTCGATAGAGGAAAGGTCACACGACTTGATGCGGTGGCCGTTAGATTCAGTGTTGGATATACGAAAATCCGGGTCATATTCTAGCATTAGTTGATAGTAGGTCTTTGGAACAACGAAGAGCGCCTTTTGACCAGTGAAAGATGCAGGCCCTTTAAAAAGGCTCACAAAGCCTACTCCACAAGTGTCGATTTCTTGCCTATGAGGCTGTTTGTAGATGACACAGTGATATAGAAGGAACTGAGAGAAAATTGTTACGAAATGCACAGAACTTACAAATGGTCAGCGTCTGGTGCAAAACATGAATAACATTATGTAACGGACGTAAAAAAAGTTTAAAAAATGCAACAGAGTTTGATTACGCGGTAAGCGACCAGTCTCTGGAATAGTCACAAACCCTGAAATATCTATGAGTTTTTATTTTGAGCGATTTAAAATACTGAACATATAAACCTAGCAATTTGGGTGGCAGACGCTACATGGATTTACTGGATGAAGGCAGAGAAAGGGTAATTCACGCACGAAAGAAAACGCATTCACTATCTGAGTACTATTCGTCGGTCTGACACCCTTATCAATCTGGACACAGAAGAGTGTCACAAAACCCCCAACAATCTGCAGTGGGAGGCGGTAGGAAAGACGTACATCGCACAGAGGACCCACCTCGCAAATTTTGGGGATCACACGGAGAGCTCACGTTTCAAAACTACTAAAGAGACATACAAACGAAAACGAAAATCTTTCTTCCCTGGTTAGACAGTGAATTATGACAGAAAACATTGTTTTCAGTCGGCGCACTCATTTCCACGACCACCACCATTCACCGTCTCTGGCAAAACTGTTTAGTGCCGATGTGATTCACACAACAGACATACAGGCTATTGAAGTCATATCTGCAGTGATGAAAAATCCAGTGGAACATTTCCGCAGCGCGGGCCAGGAGAGCGATAGATGGATGGAGTTATGAAAGGTCTGTGATACTTGGGAACAGAGATAGATTGAAACAGTTTAAGATCGGTGGTTCTGAATCCATAACGCGATAAGCCACAGGAAGATGGATGGTGAAACCTTCTAGGTCCCAAGCGATATGTGATAGAGTGTTGCTTTCTTGGAATATGGACCCAGTGGCATGATGGAGAGGACGGATATACTGGTCACACATACATCTTCTGTTGGAAACTTTCGTTAAATATGACAGTGTAGACAGATAATTATACCTGGTCATTAGCTCAGAAAGTGCGAAGAGCTACAGCGATTACCTATGTCACACAATTTTCTCATTTTAATCTTATGATAGACTTTTCCAATAATGTTACTTGTCATCGTCATTGGTTACTGACAGGTCTTTAATTTCTGTCTGCTGTGGCTACAATTTATCATGTTCTTTTACAAAATAAGACCGCTTCTTCGAGAAGTTCGAATTAGGGAAAACGTCACCTCTAGTTCGATTTGATAAAATATCTCAGCGCAAAAGTCATCACAAGCTCACAAAAAATTGGACGTTACGGAAGCATGTAAGCTAGGATCTAAGAAACCCTTTCAACTGTATCCTCTTGGGGGCGAATGATTTGACCACTAGAATTAGATTGTTACGAGGAAAATATAGAACGAGGCAGTTCAATAGATAAAGCCCCACAATGTTTTTGTCAAAACATATTTGCTGTTAAGAGCTAGAATTTAGTGACAGTACGAACCAATATTCCTTTTACATATGCTGTTGATACTGCGTACAGGACAATTAGAGAGACGTTTGGAGAAAAGAGAACCACTTGTATGAACATCAAGAGCTCAGATGGAAACCCAGTTCTAAGCAAAGAAGGGAAAGCAGAAAGGTGGAAAGAATATATAGAGGGTCTATACAAGGGCGATGTATTTGAGGACAATATTATGGAAATGGAAGAGGATGTAGATGAAATAGGAGGTATGATACTGCGTGAAGAGTTTGACAGAGCACAAAAAGACCTGAGTCGAAACAAGGCCACGGGAGTAGATAACATTCCATTACAACTACTGACAGCCTTGGGAGAGCCAGTCCTGACAAAACTATACCATCTGGTGAGCAAGATGTATGAGACAGGCGAAGTACCCTCAGACTTCAAGACGAATATAATAATTCCAATCCCAAAGAAAGCAGGTGTTGACACATGTGAAAATTATCGAACTACCAGTTTAATAAGTCACAGCTGCAAAATACTAACGCGAATTCTTTACAGACGAATGGAAAAACTAGTAGAAGCCGACCTCTGGGAAGATCAGTTTCTATTCCGTAGAAATATTGGAACACGTGAGGCAATACTGACGCTATGACTTATCTTGGAAGCTAGATTAAGGAAAGGCAAACCTACGTTTCTAGCATTTGTAGACTAAGAGAAAGCTTTTGACAATGTTGACTGGAATACTCTCTTTCAAATTCTAAAGGTGGCAGGGGTAAAATACAGGGAGTGAAAGGCTATTTACAATTTATACAGAAACCAGATGGCAATTATAAGAGTTGAGGGACATGAAAGGGAAGCAGTGGTTGGGAAGGGAGTGAGAAATGTTTGTAGCCTGTCCCCGAAGTTATTCAATCTGTATATTGAGCAAGCAGCAAAGGAAACAAAAGAAAAATTCAGTGTCGGTATTAAAATCCATGGAGAAGAAATAAAAACATTGAGGTTCGACGATGACATTGTAATTCTGTCAGAGACAGCAAAGGACTTGGAAGAGCAATTGAACGGAATGGATAGCGTCTTGAAAGGAGGATACAAGATGAACATCAACAAAAGAAAAATGAGGAGAATGGAATGTAGTCGACTTAAGTCGGGAGATGCTGAGGGTATTAGATTAGGAAATGAGACACTTAAAGTAGTGAAGGAGGTTTGCTATTTGGGGAGCAAAATAACTGATGATGGTCGAAGTAGAGAGGATATAAAATGTAGACTGGCAATGGCAAGGAAAGCGTTTTTGAAGAAGAGAAATTTGTTAACATCGAGTATAGATTTAAGTGTCAGGAAGTCATTTCTGAAAGTATTTGTTTGGAGTGTAGCCATGTATGGAAGTGAAACATGGACAATAAATAGTTTGGACAAGAAGAGAATAGAAGCTTTCGAAATGTGGTGCTATAGAAGAATGCTGAAGATTCGATGGGTAGATCACATAACTAATGAGGAGGTATAGAAGAAGAGAAGTTTGTGGCACAACTTGACTAGAAGAAGGGATCGATTGGTAGGACATGTTGTGAGGCATCAAGGGATCACCAATTTAGCATTGGAGGACAGCGTGGAGGGTAAAAATCGTAGAGGGAGACCAAGAGCTGAATACACTAAGCAGATTCAAAAGGATGTAGGTTGCAGTAGGTACTGGAAGATGAACAGCTTGCACAGGATAGAGTAGCATGGAGAGCTGCATCAAACCAGTCTCAGGACTGAAGACCACAACAACAGCAACATGCTATTGCTCCACCAACTTCGATGGCATCAAACCCAGCGTTGTGTAAGAGCATGCATTCCTGTCCTGTGCTCATAGCCATGTTTACCGCGTAAATTGTGCTCTCATCTCCTCCAAAGTGTGTTCTGCAAAGAGAATCCTTAAATGGTCTAAAAACATGAAAGTCCGAGGGCACCGGGTCTCGGCTATAGGGTTGATTGGGCAACGACTTGTGTGCTGGCGTGTTTTGTCGTTTTGGAGCAAGATTATTATTGGACACTTGTCAGACTGAATACGTCGGAAATGGTTCTAGAGTTTGTTCAGAGACTCCACATATACCTCTGAATTAATAGTTTATGCTTTTGGCTACATATCCACAATAATGACACCATCACCATCCAGAAAGTCTGTCATCATTTCTTTGGCTTGAAATTCTTCTTTTTTGCTGCTTAAGGATGGTGCCATTGCAATGACTATCTTCTTGCTCCTTGCTCAAAGTGGTGCAACAACGTTTTGTCAACTGTATCGATTCATGAGAAAAAGGCCTATCTATCGGTCTCAGATTGTTCCAACAGTTCAGATGAAATTACTTTTCTTTGGATTTTGAGGCCTCTTGTGAATATTTGTAGAACCAACTTCGAGAAAAACTTTGAATGCCCAAGAGAGTCAATCACTTCACACGCAATTCCGGTGTTCATCGTTAACAGCAGAACCAACTGTCGAGTTGTGATTCACTGAACTCCGCGAATAATTTCATCCCTGCGATTCATCATGTAAGAAGCAGTAGCTGTGACAGGAACATCCCGATCATGGATCTCAGTTTCCTGACTCTCTCTCCTCTTTTCCCATCGCCCAGCTGTATTCCTGTCGACTGCAGCACTTCCACACACTGCACACAAATGTTTATGGATGTCATCATGGTTTTCTTTATAGCAGCCAAGAGTTTAGTTACAGGCCGTTGCTTGTAACGCGTATACTGAGTAGACACCATTTTGAGAGTTCGTTACGGCTCTGCCATCTGTCGAAATTGTTGGAAACACAGAATAAACAAAGTTTTAAGCGCCCAAACGCACGTTGTCCTATACAGGGTGGTCAGTCACAGTCTGTAAAGCCTGTAACAAGCTTTTATAATGTTTTTGCAGGGAATGTTGTGCTAGGAAATAATTATTAAAAAAATTCGATACGTTGCGCCGTTTCCGAGTTAATTAGCATTGAAGTTAGTCAGCCAGGCCGCTGCACACGCAAATTCACGCGGCCCGTCAGAGATGTATCGCGAAACGTGTCTTTCGTTTCGTTTCCTTAAACCGTACAAGAGAGCGATACAAAAATTGGGCAGGGAACGGTAGGTAGTAAGGACCGAATCCGAGCCAAAGGTTGAGCAGTCTCGTAAGCACTCATTACGCTATGAGAACAACTTACACTAATTGTATCTGGCGGGTCACTTGAATTTCAGTGCGTAACGGTCTGACTGGCTAACTTCAATGCTAATTAGCTCGGAAACGGCGCAACGTATAGCATTTTTTTCTTAACAATTATTTCTCAGCGCTATCTACCCAGCAACAGCCTTACAAGCTTTTCAGACTGTTCCTGACGCTCCTGTAGATATCAACGGCTGTAAAAAGAATTGGGGTGTTATTTACTGACATACCCTTCAAACTGCTACGCTTTTGTCTGGGAGGTGGGCGAAAATAAACATCTAAGAAATTTGCAGCTTCTACGGAATAGTCTACTTATATTAACTACATATGCTCCCTAGCATAAGCGGAATCATATTACCTACCAAGCAACAGTTATCCCACTCATTTCATCGCTCATAATAAATTGTATACCTCAACGTTTTACACAAATTCAGGAACTCCAATCCATGTCTTAACGTAACCATATTGCATAATTGGATCAACGCGTATTAGGGTGTTAATAGCGGTGAACATTTATTTTTCCGACAACCCAGCCGGCCGCGGTGGTCTAGCGGTTCTAGGCGCTCAGTCCGGAACCGCGTGACTGTTACGGTCGCAGGTTCGAATCCTGCCTCGGGCATGGATGTGTGTGATGTCCTTAGTTTAGTTAGGTTTAAGTAGTTCTAAGTTCTAGGGGACTGATGACCACAGATGTTAAGTCCCATAGTGCTCAGAGCCATTTAAACCATATGGAACCGACAACCCATGCAAGTTACCAACTCATCATTTCCAAGCAATGGATCTGAGAAAGAAAAGCAGGAAAAACACCATGCGTTCAGAGTCTCAACGATGAAAAAAAATGTCACAGCCCTCGGATAGAGATTTTGGCTGTGTTCCAGGGGCCTTTTTTCTTTCAAAAGCGCAAGAAAAAAGTCCGTCTCCCAAACTCCCAAGATTTTTTCTAACATGACAACAGTTCCAATCAGTAGTGTCAGAACTTTTTTCATTTTGAGTGAATTTTAGTTCATGAGGAGCTGAACACTACCTCGAGAACAAATAACTCGTACTCAAAAGCACTGTTCTACCATTATTTCGCTAGATAGCTGTGCGGATATGTACAACGAACTTTACATTTATCTCGGAAACTAGCCTGGAAAAATAATTCTCTTAAAGAAGACATGGGCGCTCCAGCCACCGCCAGCAGCAGTAAAACAGGTGATCACTATCCACGAGGAAGCACGGGGAGGCCATACTGCCAAAGTATTCGCACAGTGAATGTGGACCCCGGACAAGAATTTGCCAGACCACCCAATGTTGAGTCAAAGTAAGGCCAATGTATAGCTGGAAAAGGACAGTGGATTCCCTGCAAAAAGGGAAGACTGCCATCATCATGGTCTCCTTTATTGCCCTCAGTCTCTTGGGGAGTCCAAGGTGGACCATACTCAGTTCCATGCCGCTACATCTAATGGTGTAGAGTTGACTGAATGTCCAGTTCTGAAACACCATTTCCAAAATTGACAACATTGAAGATACACAACAACTAAGTCTATTTCGTAATCACAATACACTTAATATTCACCAGCTCGAACAGTTCACAGTTCAACAAGGTCATTTACAAATCATCACATGCGATATAAAGAATATACTCATATTAACTCTGTCCTCAGTTCCATAGAGATCTACGCTGGAGCACATTCAAACCTCTCGAGATGTAAGTCGCTTCAGAAGTTAAACTATGGTAGCGGCCGTTCACCGCCCAGAATAAATCACATACACAATCGAATACCCTCGTTACCACAGGCAGATGTGCCTCCTTAATGCACATACGTGAAAGTACCCAGAATCGCTCCCTTGAGCTCTTCACTCGACTTCTGTAGTTTTCTACTACTGTTTGATTTTCTATTGGCTGAAGGCCATCCCATCAAAAAACAGTAATTCTTACGTTCTACAGACATCATGTGAATCAACTTGACCACTTCCTGGATCAAATATATTACTACAACATTTAAGTAAAGAAACGTTAGAGACATTCAGTCACACTCAGACCATTCATAGTAAACATGAATAAAGGTTTGTCCATAAATACGAGGGTCACTCCAAAAGAAACGCAGACAATTTTTTTTAATCCATCTTTTATTGTACATGTTTGAAACTTTTACAGTGTGTAGATATATCCTTTAGGAACAATATTTTCATTTCTCCACATAATTTCCATTCCTCTCAACTGCCTTACGCCATCTCCGAACCAGCGCCTGTATACCTGCACGGTAAAATTCTGGACCAACCTGTTGGAACCACTGTTTGGCAGCGTGCACAAGGGAGTCATCATCTTCAAACCCTCTTTCACGAAGAGTCTTTCAGTTCCCCAAAGAGATGATAGTCACATGGAGCTAAGTCAGGATTGTAAGGCGGCTGTTTCAGTCTTGTCCATCCGAGTTTTGTGATCGCTTCCATGGTTTTTTGGCTGACATATGGCCGTACATTGTCGTGTAACAGTAAAACATCCTGCTTTTGCTGATGTGGTCGAACACGACTCAGTCGAGTTTGAAGTTTCTTCAGTGTCGTCACATATGCATCATAATTTATGGTGGTTCCACTTGGCATGATGTCCACAAGCAAGAGTCCTTCAGAATCGAAAAACACCGTAGCCATAACTTTTCCAGAAAAGGTGTGGTTTTGAATTTTTTTCTTGAGTGAAATTGCATGAGTGGTTCATGGTGTGGGTACCTGTAGTCGTGTCCTAGTTCATGAACCACGGGCAACGTATGAGTGGCCAAGTAAGTGGTCCCGACAGTCGGGATACCAGTTACTTTGGAATAAGGCAGGGCATCTCGGACATATTCTGAGTCGTGGTCACCTTTGTGCTCATACGGCAAAGCCTACCAAATCCACCGGTTAGTCCCTCAACCGTTAGGGGTAATACCCAATGGGCCTCGGGCAAGTAAGGCTAGCAACCTTCTTCCCTGGTACTTTAAATATGATGTTGGCAACAATCAGAGCAAAATGCCTCGGACCTTTGGAGGTGACGGAGTCCCACCTCTAACTGACATACCAGGGACTCCTAAGATACGACTTGGCAAACAAATGGTAATAAGATGGGGAGCTATTAATATCAATGGAGGCTAATAGGGGATCGTGGAGGAATTTTATGAGGTGGCTTTGCTCCAGACTGAGCGCTGAAAGGCATAATCAGTCTTAAATGATGATGATGATGATGATGATGATGATTATAAATTTGCATGACGCCACTCCATTGATTGCCTCTTCGTCTCTGGTGAGAAATGATGGAGCCATGTTTCATCACCTGTCACAATTCTTCCAAGAAATTCATCTCCACCATTCTCGTACTGTTCCAAAAGTTAGCTGCATACCTTTTTTTTTTTTTTTGTTTCTTTGTGAGCCACTGTCAACATCCTGGTTGAACCCACCTAGTACAAACCTTTTTTAACGCCAACATTTTCAGCATTCTGCAAACACTTCCTTCCCCTATCCCAACGTAGCGTGACAATTCGTTCACTGTGATGCGTCTGTCAGCAGTCACCAATTCGTCAACTCTCTGCACATTGTCTGGAGTGTGTGCAGTACGAGGCCTGGCGCTGCGAGGACAATCCTCAACATTGCCGTGCCAGCTTTCATCACGTAACCCGCTCACCGACCGACTAACTGTACTGCGATCGACAGCAGCATCTCCATACACCTTTTTCAACCTCTTGTGGATGATTCCCACTGTCTCGTTTTCACAGCACAGGAATTCTATGACAGCACGTTGCTTCTGACGAACGTCAAGTGTAGCAGCCATCTCGAAGACATGCTGTGACGGCATCTCTCATGGGAACAGGTTGAACTAAGTTTGAAAACAAGCGGGAAGGATATGTGTACACACTGTAAACACTGCAGAATGAAAACTGTATTTTTAAAAAAAATAGTGTGCGTTTCTTTTGGAGTGACGCTCGTATATAAGCCAGTATTCTTGCTCATGGACACTCACGATGAATGACAACCGACTGTCGTTAAATATTGCTTAAACAGTTATTTAGGCCTACTTGTCAAAAGCATCTTTTGGCACTCTTTTACAAAGGTGGTGTCCGCTAACACATGTGACTGACCACTTCTTAAATTACCATGTTTTGTATTATCAATTGTAATTAAAACTTAAATGAAGTTACTGGAAAAATAGTGAACTATTCATTAAGTAAATGCACATATATGAGAAAACTTGAGGTATACATGCTATATTCATTTTCTGTGTAATTGTGGAGGATACATTATTCTGACAAACATTTGAATAAGGAAAATATATACAAAACGAAAAAAGTCAAGAAATAAAACAGATACAAACACGTAGCTTTCAGAGATGATAGCTATAGTGCTATGCTATCATTTGCGGTGTAGAATGCTGAAATTGCACGAAGCATTTAAAAGTTGTTAATTCAGAGGTGCATTGTGAAAATGTTTATTCGCTGTGAAATATTAAATTCTATTGTCTTGAAGATACTGAAAGTGCTGCTCTGTCACTGGATGCACCGCATTTTTCTGAGCTCGCAAATGTATTCGGATTTACTTGATTGTAAATCATTACAGATTCTAATAGAGTTGTAAGAAGCCATCTTTCAGTTTGTCTGGCACCCCGCCATGCGAGCAGCAGCCGTCCAAATTGCCAACTTCGGGATTTGCCCATTTCCTGCGACGCTACTCGTCTTTGTACCTGGACTCTCCTGTACCGGTTACTTTGCCGGTCCTGCTGTGGCGCGTCCTGAGCTCTGGGACTGCTAGTGTTAAACCGTACAACAGTTGCCCCTCCCCTCGTACGAACTCCAGGTGGCCAAAACGCTCGCCCACAAATGCGTAACGTTACTTGCTCAAATAACAAAATTCATCTATTACTTTGAGTGTTTCGTTTCCTAATCAAATTCCCTCTGCATCATCGACTACATTGCATTATTCTTGTTTTTCTGTTGTTGATGTTCTTTTTATATCCTACTTTCAAGACACTTTCAACTGCTCTTCCAAGTCCTTTGCTGCCACTTATAGAATTACAACCTCATAGGCAAACCTAAAAGTTTTTATTTCTTCTTCCTGAACTTTAATTCCTACTCCAATTTTTTTCTTTGCTTTCCTTTACTGCTTGCTCACTGTACAGATTGAACAACAACGGGGATGGGCTACAGCCCTGTCTCTCTCCCTTCTCATTGACTGCTTCCCTTTGATGGCCGTCGATTCTTATAACTGCAGTTTGGTTTCTGAACAAGCTGTAAATAACCTCTATTTTACCCCCTGATACCTTCAGAATTTTCAGGAGAGTACGCCAGTCAACATTGTCAAAGACTTTTTGCAAGTCTACAAATGCTATAAGCGTAGGTTTGTCAGAGTCAGTACTGCTTCACGTGTTCCTACTTATCCCCAGAATCCAAACTGACCTTCCCCGAGGTTGGCTTCTGTAAGTAATTCCTGTTAGCTCCTGTCAGCTCCCCCTAAGCAGGAATTACAGGTCGACCTGGAATTGCAAGACCACTCATCTGTGAGCAAATGTCTGTGACGAGAAAACGTGATACCGAAACCACAATACCTGGAGTTTGGAAGAATAGATGCATGACATTTGGACGGATGAGTCTTGTTTCACACTGTTCCCAACTTCTGGCCTAGTTTACGTTTGCCATATCGTGTTATTCCACAGGGCACAAGATTACTGTGGAAGTTCACTTTGCAGCCCACTATTATGTGACCGCTTTGGCTGATCGCGTCCATCCCACTGTACAATGTTCGTTCCCCAATGGTAATGCTATGTTCCAAAACGACAGGGCCTCTGTTCACATGGCTCGCATCATGCAAGACAAGTTTTGTGAGTACAAGGATGGTTTGTTGGAGCTCCCCTTGCCACCACGGTCACCAGATCGCAATATTACTGAGCCCGAGAGAAGGGTGCGTGATCTGCATCTACCTCCATTATTGTTACCTGAACTTGTTACCGTTTTGCACGAAGAATGTACACTACTGGCCATTAAAATCGATACAGCAAGAAGAAATGCAGATGATAAACAGGTATTCATTGGACAAATATATTATACTACAACTGACATGTGATTACATTTTGATGTAATTTGGATGTATAGATCATGAGAAATCAGTAGCGAGAACAATCACCTCTGGCCGGATTAACGGCATTGATACGCCCGGGCATTGAGTCAAACAGAGCTTGGATGGCGTGTACAGTTACAGCTGCCCATGCAACTTCAACACGATACCACAGTTCATCAAGAGTAGTGACTGGCGTATTGTGACGAGACAGTTGCTCGGCCACCATTGATCAGACGTTTTCAATTGGTGAGAGATCTGGAAAATGCAGCAGTCGAAAATTTTCTGTATCCAGAAAGGCCCGTACAGGACCTGCAACATGCGGTCGTGCATTATCCTGCTGAAATGTAGGGTTTCGCAGGGATCGAATGAAGCGTAGAGCCCCGGGTCGTAACACATTTGAAATTTAGCGTCCACTGTTCAAAGTGCCGTCAATGCGAACAAGAGGTGAACGAGATGTGTAACGATTGGCACCCCATACCATCACGCCGGGTGATACGCCAGTATAGCGATGACGAATACACGCTTGCAATGTGCGTTCCCCACAATGTCGCCAAACACGGATGCGACCATCATGATGCTGTAAACAGAACCTGGATTCATCCGAAAAAATTAGGTTTTGCCATATGTGCATACAGGTTCGTCGTTGAATACACTATCGCAGGCGCTCCTGTCTGTGATGCAGCGTCAAGGGTGACCGCAGCCGTGGTCTCCGAGCTGATAGTCCACGCTGCTGCAAACGTCGTCGAACTGTTCGATCAGATGGTTGTTGTCTTGCAAACGTCTCCATCTGATGACTGAGGGATCGAGACGTGGCTGCACGATCCGTTACAGCCATGCGGATAAGACGCCTGCAATCTCTAGTAATACGTGGCCGTTGGGATCCAGCACGGCGTTCCGTATTACCCCCCTGAACCCACCGATTCCATATTCTGCTAACAGTCATTGGATCTCGACCAATGCGAGCAGCAATGTCGCGATACGATAAACCGCAATCGCGATAGGCTACAATCCAACCATTATCAAAGTCGGAAACGTTATGCTACGCATTTCTCCTCCTTACACGAGGCATCACAACAACGTTTTAGCAGGCAACGCCGATCAATTGCTGTTTGTGTATGAGAAATCGGTTGGAAACTTTCCTCATGTCAGCACGTTGTAGGTGTCGCCACCGGCGCCAACCTTGTGTGAATGCTCTGAAGAGCTAATCATTTGCATGTCACAGCATGTTCTTCTTGTCGGTTAAATTTCGGGTATGTAGGACGTCATCTTCGAGGTCTAGCTATTTTAATGGCCAGTAGTGTAGTGTATAAGATTCCTTGAAAACCATGCAGGATCCACATTTATCGATTCTGAGCCGACTGGAAGCTATCATCAGTGCCAACGTGTTTCCACACCGTATTAGGCACCGTAACGTGCTGTACTTTTCGTGTTTCCATTTTTTTTTTCAATTCCCGTACTTCAAGAAGGAGTAGCACTCTCATTTCGAAAGACGACATAACGAACAGGACAGCAGTATGTTAACCACATACCATTCGTCCAATGACGACGCCTTGGGCTGCGTGAAGCGCTCATTGTGGCACAGCAAGAACCCCGAGTTACTTTTGAAGTAAGAAAGAAAAATTAACGACAAGCTGAACGGCGACACACAGTGTGACGCCCGGGTTCCCACGAATGGAGTGTCTGCCAGCGGTGATCCCGAGACTGGTCCTACCGCAGCCCGATGTCCGCTCCGCATCGAGCTCGCCACACAATTCATCTCGGAAGCAAATGGAGAAAAGAGAGTGAAGAGGTAGCGGAAAGGGGCGGTGCCCGGCCGGTGGTTAGGTGGGTGGGAGGGAGGAGGCAAAGGCGAGCGGGCCGCACGTGCTGGCGGCCGGGCGCGTTTTTGCCTTTGCCGGCGGCCTGCGACGTTCCCAGGCAATGTGGCTGCGGCGGCGGCGGCGGCGGCGGCGGCCGTGGGACGGCGCGGCCCGCCGTAGCCGCAGCAGCAGCGCGAGCCGCGGCGGGGCCGGCGCTTCTTGCGGCGCTCGCCTTCACGCGTGCTGCCCGCGGGCTCCGGACACGGGCTGCAGCAAAAAGGCGGCGCGCGCTGCCCGCCCGCTCCTGGGAAAGGCCGCAGCCGGCCCGTGCTGCGCCATTGTCCCGCCGCCGCTGCCGCACGCCTGTCACCGCCTCAGTCCTACAGTAACTCGGCCACGTGCTGTCCGCCTCTCGCCTGTTCTGTCGCTATTAATCCTCCAACTTGCCTTTGACCACGAGCTCGGGCTAATTTTGCGACAGGCAGTTACCCGTTGTTGTTGTTGGTGGTGTTGCTGACGTCTTCAGCCCATGCTACTCTATTCTGTGCAAGCTTCTTCATCTCGTAGTACCTACTGCAGCCTACATCCTTCTGAATCTGCTTAGTGTATTCATCTCTTGGTCTCCCTCTACGATTTTTACCCTCCACGCTGCCCTCCAGTACTAAATTGGTGATCCCTTGAGGCCTCAGAACATGTCCTACCAACTGATCCCTTCTTCTAATCAAGTAGTGTCACAAATTTTTCTTCACCCAAATTCTATTCAATAACTCCTCATTAGTTATGTAGTCTACCCATTTAATTTTCAGCATCTTCTGTAGCACCACATTTCCGAATCTTCTATTCTCCTCTTTCCTAAACCATTTATCGTCCATGTTTCGCGTCCATACATGGGTAACGACTTTCTGACATTTGATTCTATACTCGATGTTAACAAATTTCTCTTCTTCAGAAACGCTTTCCTTCCCATTGCCAGTCTACATTTTATATCCTCTCTACTTCGACCATCATCAGTTACCAGAATGAAATTTTCACTCTGCAGCGGAGTGTGCGCTGATATGAAACTTCCTGGCAGATTAAAAATGTGTGCCGGACTGAAACTCGAACTCGGGACCTTTGGATTTCGCGGGCAAGTGCTCTACCAACTGAGCTACCCAAGCACGACTCACGCCCCGTCCTCACAGCTTTACTTCTGCCAGTACCTCGTCTCCTACCTTCCAAACTTTACAGAAGCTCTCCTGCGAACCTTGCAGAACTAGCACTCATGAAAGAAAGGATATTGCAGAAACATGGCTTAGCCACAGGAAGTTTCATATCAGCACACATTTCACTGCAGAATGAAAATCTCATTCTGGAAACATCCCCCACATCGTGTGGCTAAGCCATGTCTCCGCAATATCCTTTCTTTCAGGAGTGCTAGTTCTGCAAGGTTCGCAGGAGAGCTTCTGTAAAGTTTGGAAGGCAGGAGACGAGGTACTGGCAGAAGTAAAGCTGTGATGACGGGGCGTGAATAATGCTTGGGTAGCTCAGTTGGTGGAGAACTTGCCCACGAAAGGTAAAGGTGCCGAGTTCGAGTCTCGGTGCGGCACACAGTTTTAATCTGCCAGGAAGTTCCATATCAACGCACACTCCGCTGCAGAGTAAAAATCTCATTCTGGAAACATCCCCCACGCTGTGGCTAAGCCATGTCTCCGCAGTATCCTTTCTTTCCTTTTTTATCTCTAATTCTTTTTATTTTTTTGGCGATTACCACTTTTTTAGAGCGCTTTTTTGCACCTAGAACCGCTTTTGTTTTCCTTAAGAACCCCCTGAGGAAAATGGAACTAAAAAAAAGAAAAAGAAAATAAAAATCTAAGTGCCAGCGCCACTTTTCATCCTATAACAAAAAATCTCATCCACTTCAGGCGTTGGCTCTTGAGTAAACCCATCCTAGAGAGTTGCCTATATACCAGGGGAAATATGGGAAATCAAGGTTAGTGCTATCCTTTGCCACTTTTTTTACATGATTTCATATAGGGAACGTGTACAAATGATAATTCTAGTAAATAAGTGTTACAACAACAAAGGTGGCATAAAAGAGTAATAAAAAAATAAAAATATAAATCACTAATGGAATTCCAACTAAAAGGTTCTTCAATAATATAACTGGTTCCACTTGGAGCCTCGCCATCGTTATCTGATATCTCCAATAGCGCCTTTGAAGGGCACCTGCAACGGAGGCATTCTGCTTCGCTAGTGCCTCAAGGAAAACAGCATTCTTGCAGCAGCTTGTCTCTTCCTTCGCTCATGGCTGACAAGGCAGAATGTTCAGCCGTTAGTGTGATGCGGCACAGAACATTAACCGCAGCTCGGCACTCCCCAGCTGAGTGGGGGGTTGACGAAAACGCTGCGTAAATAATTTGCGAAGAGCGTACGGTATTTCGGTGTGCGTTCGAGGGCATTGCGAGCATTTTGTAGGAACCACCAGTAATCAAGCTGCTCTTTCTCTCCGTCACTAAAGATGTAGGCGACGGTAAGTCCTTTGAACCATGTAAGCGCATGATATTTTGCAGCCGGAAAGTAAGTTTCATTGGGACAGAGTAGGGTCTGAGGGTCAATCATATCAGGTGTGACCCGGAGGTAACAAGCCAATATCTTCTGTGTTAGTCGCCAAACTCCAGATGATGGTGCGCAAGTAAAACGATGTTCATCGTTATCCAAAAGGTGACAATCTGGGCAATAAGGGGAGTCTGCCAGTCCAATAGTGTGAAGTCGCTGTCGTGTGGCATTTTTTTGTTGGCGATCTGATACCACTTCGAACGCACCGTGGATGACAGAAAGTTGTGGTGTATCGTTTTCCACACTCTTGGCCAGTGAACCGTAGGGTACTTGTTTTCCACCAAGTTAAGGGGAACAGCCCGCAGAAGGTTGGTATAAAAATCTTTCGCCTTTGGTGGACGTGTGGCGCAGAGGTTCGAGCTGACATAGCTGTAATCAAGAATGAAGGTCGACACATGGGAGACCTGTGGTGCGATGTGCGCAACCGACACCGGCGGGATGTTAGACACTGGCATCAGAACCAGTAGTAAACGACTCGTGAGAGAGGTATACTGACTTTTCCATCGTTTCCTCATGTTGCTCATGTAAAGGGCAGCTGCTCTCGCCCTGACGTTGACCAATCCCAGCCCTCCTTTGTGCACTGGGAGGGTAAGAGTGTCGTATCGTACTTTAAAGATATGACCTGCGGAAACGTAGTAACTGAAGGCCGCCTGAAGCCGGCGACCTATCTGCAGAGGTAGTGGGAGGACCTGTGCCACGTGGTTGAGTTTTGATGCTACGTAGAGGTTCAGGTATTCAACACGTTGTAGCTCATTCAAATCCCGGAGCAGGTTCTGTCGCACCATTGCCATGGTCTTGTAGCTCTACGGCGTCACGTTAGTGTCGGCCGAAGAAAGTAAACAAGGCGCGCGGGCCCTCTCTGTCAGCGGAGAGCACACACCGCACGTCTGCTTCGCTCGGCTGCGAGAGCAGCACTCTTCTTTCAGAAGTGCTAGTTCTGCAAGGTTCGCAGGAGAGCTTTCGTTAAGTTTGGAAGGTAGGAGACGAGGTACTGGCAGAAGTAAAGCTGTGAGGACGGGGCGTGAGTAGCTCAGCCGTGGAGTTGGCCTTTGGCTGTGCTGCGGAGAGGACGCGCTGTTTGTGTTCCTGCCGCGGGGCGAGCGCTCGTGTTGTTTACATCGTACTCGGCCGTTTCGCGCCTGCCGTACTCAGCATATACAGGGTGTTACAAAAAGGTACGGCCAACTTTCAGGAAACATTCCTCACACACAAATAAAGAAAAGATGTTATGTGGACATGTGTCCGGAAACGCTTAATTTCCATGTAAGAGCTCATTTTAGTTTCTTCCACCTACGCTCAATGGGGCACGTTATTATGACTTCACACGGGATACTCTACCTGTGCTGCTAGAACATGTGCCTTTACGACACAACATGTGGTTCATGCGCGATGGAGCTCCTGCACATTTCAGTCGAAGTGTTCGTACGCTTCTGAACAACAGATACGGTGACCGATGGATTGGTAGATTCGGACCAATACCATGGCCTCCACGCTCTCGTGACCTCAACCGTCTTGACTTTCATTTATGGGGGCACTTGAAAGCTCTTGTCTACGCTACCCCGGTACCAAATGTAGAGACTCTTCGTGCTCGTATTGTGGACGGCTGTGATACAATACGCCATTCTCCAGGACTGCATCAGCGCATCAGGGATTCCATGCGACGGAGGGTGGATTCATGTATCCTCGCTAACGGAGGACATTTTGAACATTTCCTGTAACAAAGTGTTTGAAGTCACGCTGGTACGTTCTGTTGCTGTGTGTTTCCATTCCACGATTAATGTGATTTGAAGAGAAGTAATAAAATGAGCTCTAACATGGAAAGTAAGCGTTTCCGGACCCATGTCGACATAACATATTTTCATTCTTTGTGTGTGAGTAATGTTTCCTGAAAGTTCGGCCGTACCTTTTTGTAAAACCCTGTAGATCACTATGGCGCACCAGTACAGAAAATCGACGCTCAAATTTACGTTCCGCAACGAATTTGCACGGCCCAAAGCACTCGAAGTCGAACGATTTCTACGAGAAGAAATTAATATCCCGGCGACCGACATTCTCGGCATTCACTAGTCCGTTGTGAGCAGTACCGTATATGTCAAGATCATCAACGACGTAACATGTGAACGGATCCTTCGGGAAACGAAGCAGGGCCTCCGTTTCTGCCATGCTGATGGCAATGTGGGGACTGTGCACGTCGATTACTCTGGCATGGGACTTCGCATGATCAGACTTTTCGAACTTCCTTTCGAACTACCGGCGGAGGACGCCGTGACAGCGCTGCGCCCCTACGGCACGGTGCATGAACATATTGCGGAAAAATGGACGCAATTCCAAACATATCCTGTGCTGAACGGAGTCCGTCAGGTCCGAATCGAACTTAAAAGACATGTACCTTCATATCTGAATATCAGTGGCTGCCGTGCCATCGTCATCTACGACGGGCAACCGAAGACCTGCTCTGGTTGTGGGAAGGAGGGACACCTCATATCCGAATGTATCCAACGTCGAATCACTCAACTGCTGCCGGCTGCCGAGGACCCACCGTCGCAGCCGACGCTGCTTCCCGTGACTTATGCAGCAGCCCTCACGACAGCTACCACTTCACCACGACAGCCGACATCCACGGTTGGGTCGCGGCTCCATGCTCCAGTACAGGGCGGTGATGACACACCCGTCCCACAAGCTACGGATTCAAATCCGATGCAGCCGCCCCCGTCGACGGATAACAAGAAACATGACGACAGCATGGCCGTAGACTCGCTTATTGTCCTACGGCTGCCTTTGTGCCGGAACGTCGTGAATCTTTGGCATCGTCTGACGCAGGACACACGAGCAAGCAACGCTCTCCGAAGCGACGGAAGCGGAGGCATAGAGCACCTTCCGAACGAGATGCGACACAGCCTCCAGAGGACGACGACTCCACCTTCAATGACGACGCTACCACAGAGGCAGCCGCCATTTGCTGCAGTGTGGCGCCAGAGAACGGAACTGAGGACAAACCACACGTATCTACAGCGGCAAAATCGGATGCCGATACGCAGGACAGATGCTGCCCACCACCTTCTGGAGTACAAGCACCCATGCCGTGTCCTGAGTAAGCTAGGGAAACTGATCTGGCTCCGAGTTCCCCGACGTGGGCGGATGACCACGACGACGACGCCACCATGCAGGTTACGCCAACCGGGCCCACGCCATTGGCGCCGGCTCTCTAGAAAGGACTGCAGGTGAGGTTTGGGGGGATGCGGAGGTGTTAATACAGTCCGAAGCGTAATTCCAGTCTTAATGGATAACTTAGCACCTGCGGTTCGGCAACAGGCTTATCGTATCGCCACGATTAACCTCAACACGATATGAACGGCAGTGAAGATCCAGTTGCTGCGTGAGATGCTTCGTTCTTCGGACGTTGACATTGCCCTGTTGCAAGAAGTGTATATAGCGGCCCAACCTGCTTTCTATGGTTATGTGACATACGTGTCACCGGCGGACCGGAGTGGCAGCGGTACGGCAATACTAGTGCGAGACGGAATTGCCATCGAAGAAGTGACTTACCTTCCGTCAGGAAGGAGGCTGGCGATCACAGCACTGGGCACGCGCATCATTAACATTTGTGCTCCATCAGGAACTGACCAACGCCGCGAACGATCGCTGTTCTACTCCGAGGATATCGCCCCTCTCTTTATCAGTCGCTTCGATCAATATATCTTCGGCGTGCTCCACCCCAAAGACCAAGTCCCTCATTTCTCGACTTGTCAAGAACTTCGACTCCTGGTTCGTGATATGCTTCTCACCGACACGTGGGAGACACTACACGGTGACCGTCCCGGGCCGACATATCTTACTAGTCACTCAGCCAGTCGCCTAGACGGCATTTATGTCTCACGAGCTCTAGCGCCGGGAGTATTGGACGCCGAACTTTGGCCGCTTGCTTTCTCCGATCATAGCGCTTTCATATGCACACTCACTCTACAGCAGCAGCGGATATGGCGCAGCCGAGGACCCTGGAAGCTGAATGTGGCACATTTTCAAGACCCGGAATGCCGCCAGATTATCGCCAACACATGGATGGATTGCGAACGTCGTCTTCCGCGATATCCTTCGACTCTAGCATGGTGGGTGGAATGTGCTAAACCAGCGTTTCGGCGTGTGCTAACACAGTTCGGAAAAGATATCGCAGCGTTGCATCGCCACACATTGGACTTTTATTACACGCCAGCCAACCACCATCTCCAAACCGACAAGTGGGAAGCCGCCGAATTAAAGGTAAAATATTGTCGCTTACGAGGAAACGTTTGGATGGGGTCGTCGTGCGATCGCGACGTCAAGACCGAGCGGAAGGAGAAAACCCGTCCATGCATCACATCGTGCTCGACACCCGCCGACGCCGACAGCAGCTGATCACATTGGCAGGTGGTAGGGTTGTAATGACTCAGGCGGCCTTTGTAGATCACTATTGCTGGTTTTACGACGAGGTGAATACAGAGGAAGCGGATAGGCACGACATACTGCAGCACGTGTCGCACACCCTCGACGATGCAGCAGCGACGACGCTGTTAGCTGGACTTACGAGGGACGACATCGAGGACGCGCTTAACAAGGGAGCACTCAACAAATCTCCCGGGCCAGACGGACTGCCGCTCGAGTTTTATCGGACTTTCTGCGATCTAATGATGCCCCATCACCATGTACCAAGAACTGATGACCCCCGGTTCCCACGTGCCACCTAGATTCGTGGAAGATCTCCTCATACCGATGCACAAACCTTCCCGAGGTCGGACGGTCGAGGACTACAGGCCAATTACAATGCTCAACGCGGATTATAAATTCTTCGCCCGACTACTCGCCAGCCGCAAAAAGAAGGTTCTACCCCTACTCCTCTCCATGGAGCAAACGACACAGGCCGGGGTGACCAACATGCAAACGGCAACCAGCGAATGCAGGGAATTAGTAGCTATCGCCACATCCTGTCGCCTTCGAACTGCTCTGATCTCCATTGATTTCGACCACGCCTTCGACAGATCCTCCTGTCCGTTATGGCCCGCATGGGCTTCCCGCCTGGCTTTCTCGACATCTTTCAGCGCCTTTTCCGTGGAGCTGCATCCCGTGTACTGGTGAATGGACGGATTTCGGGTCCCTTTCCGATCCGACGGTCAGTTCGCCAAGGATGCCCAATCTCCATGATTCTTTACGCGATCGCACTCGAACCACTTGTCGGAGGGTTGAAAAACAGGCATGTCATTGAGGGATCACACATTTCACTGCAGGATATATGCTGATGACCTTCTGTTACCTGTCCGATCTGGTAACGAGTTACTCTCGGTGATACAATGGATCAATCGCTACGGATTGGCAGCGGGCAGCCTCATGAATGTGGCCAAGTCGGCAGCGATGCCCATTGGGAGAGTTCTACAGGAGGACGCTTTAGCCCCACTCCCACTAGTCAACAAGATCCGGTTCTTGGGCATAACATTTACACAAGATGTGCGCCGCACGGCTGCCATGAACTATGCACGATTACTACAGGCAATACGCACAGAAGATCGCCGGAACCTACTTCGACAGATGGACTTCCTACAGCGTGTGGGATACCTCAACCTTCACGTGGCGACTAAGCTGATCCACATGGCTCAGGTCCTACCGATATCGACAGCGATGGCACACAGACTGCAAGCAGCGTTTGGATATTACCTTACCGCCGGACACCTATCCAAAGTCCGCTACGGAACACTCACCCTCCCCCCGCGTGATGGCGGACTGGGACTTATAAATGTACGAGCGAGAGCCACAGCGTTATACTTGTGCACAATGATGAAATTGTAGACCCACAAAGATGCTTCCCTTACGGGACATCTATTAGAGGAATTGCTGCCGGCGTCTCTTCTGCCACCTGTCACAATTGCGCACATTACACCCTCACTCTCGCACTTCTCGGCATTTATTCTTGAGTATAGTTACGTGCACCCAGACCTTCCCAACACTCGCACTCCCAAGGCGAGAGACGTTTACCGGCTGCTGCTAAGGTCCATCCCTCGCAATACGATTGAGAGGAAAAGCCCGACCACCCTATGGCCTCCAGTGTGGAGAGCGGTCCAGAAGCCGTTTCTCCCCACGCGGGTACGAGCAGCGTGGTACCAGGTGGTGAACGGGAAGGTTGTAACACGACAAAGGCTGCACGCTACTGGGATGTCGGATTCCCCCCTTTGCCCACTTGCCACCTCGTGGATACTGACGAACACCGTTTAACATGTGGATCGGCGTTAGAGGTATGGCTGCTAGTGCAGAAGATCCTCGCCTGCTACCTACGTATGGCGCCTCGCACAATTGAGCCACGGCTCCTTCTTTGTCCAGAGGATACTTATTTCCCACCTGCGAAGACTCACGCTCTCACATGGTTTAAAGGCATCTCCATATAGTACCTCTTTCGAGATGATGTGAAAATGGTATTTGATTACTGGCAATTTCTCCAGGACAGACATAGCACACTTGAGTGTACACCCAGAGACCGACAACTATTTGCGAACTATTTGCGCAGTTTCTTCGATAACCCCGCTCTGAGTTGGGGAGTACCGGGCAGAGGATGACCGCCGCCATGGAGCTCCACACGCTGCGAAATTTTTTGTCAAATTGGAACATGGAACCTATACGCAGATGAGCCATGCACATGGAATGGCGTGCCGGATTTGGTTACATTTTTCTCTCTTTATTATCTATCATCATACTATTAGTTTCGAATTCTATTTCATAATTTAGACGGAACTCTTGTTCTGTTGTTGCTACGGATGTACATTCTACTTTTGTTTGTCGTAACTGAACGACGAATTTTTCCATATAAAAACAAACGTTTGATAGAGAAAAATATCCAAAAAAATAAAATAAAAAAACTAAAGAAAAAAATAGCGCAGCGGCTAAGGTAACTGGCTTAAAGAAAAAGTGGGTAAGATTGGAGTTGTATTCTGAGGAGGTGGAACATGTTGATTTACTGATTATTTGAGATCAGGAAAGAAATTGAAGAATTTTGAGAAGAATATTTTATTTTTATTATTTTGATAGGTGATAAAGAGGACTTAACTTAAGGTAATTTATTTCAGATTTTGTAGCTTATTGTGATCTTGCAGTTACGCATTCCTGGTTCAGACATCCAGAGACCTGATTTTAAAGAAAGAAACAGCCATCAGTCTTTTTCAATTTAAATGTTTTAGATATTTAATGTCATTTTTACGAGTTGCATTTTGAAAATATCTCATTTGATTTTTAAGACTACTTACGTTTTTGCACACAAGAATTGTAATTTTTTGTGTATTAATGTTTGTGAAGCAAATAAAGAGAGATTTTCAATAACAAAAAAAAGGTTGTTAGAGCACTTACCCCCGAAAAGCAAAGATCCCGAGTTCGAGTCTCGGTCGGGCACACAGTTTTAATCTGCCAGGAAGTTTCATCATCAGTTAGTTTGCGCCCCAAATAGCAGAACTCATCTACTACTTTAAGTGTCTCATTCCCTAATCTAACTCCCTCAGCATCACCCGATTTCATTCGAATACATTCCATTATCCTCGTTTTGCGTTTGTTGATGAACATCTTATACCCTCCTTTCAAGACACAGTCCGGCTTTCGCCGCCGTGCAGTGCGGACGTGTTGTTTCCGCCTGCGGAGCGCGCGCTCGCTGTTGTTTACATTTCCGCAGCCGTCACTTACGTGTCGCTTACGTGCACTAGAACCATAGCCAACCGTTTTCGAAAATCAACATTACGATTCAACTTCTGCAAGGACTACGCACGACCAAAGGCCTTGGAAGTAGAACGCTTCCTACGCGACGATGCTAAGATCCCAGCTTCCGACATCTTGGGCATCCATTTGTCCATATTAAGCAGTACTGTGTACGTCAAAGTCGTCAATGACGCGGTATGTGAAAGAATACTTCGTGACACCAGCCTTGGATTACGCTTTTTGCCACGCCGACGGCAATGTCGGAGCGGTCACTGTCGACCATGCCGGCTTAGGAATGCGCACCATACGAGTTTTCGAACTCCCGTTCGAGCTTCCGGCGGAAGACGTTATCGCGGCTTTCCGCCCCTATGGCACTGTACATGGCCACACTGCCGAACGCTGGGCGCAATTCCAAACGTACCCCATTCTTAACGGTGTACGGCAGATCACCATCGACCTCCATAGCCACGTGCCATCTTACATGCAAATTAGCGGGTGCCGCGCAGTTGTCATATACGACGGCCAACCCAAGACCTGTTCCGGGTGCGGCAAGGAAGGCCACCTCAGATCTGTGTGTCTTCAGCGAGGAATCACCCAATTGCCAGCCGCTACCGTGGCACCTCCGGCTCCGGCGACGGTTTTACCGATCACCTACGCATCGGCGCTCTCTTCTCCTCCCACCGGTCACCGCCCATCGGACCACGTACCGGTGACCCTTCCAGCTGCTACGGATACCGCCGGGGCCAACACGTCGCGCTCAAAGCCTGACACTCCTCCGGCGCCACTACCAACAGCGACGACTTCCGACCCCCACCCGCCAGACCATATGGACTCCCCTTCATCTGACGTTCCCGCGACGGCCTTCCTTTCAGAGCGAAGCGACTCCCTGCCGTCTTCCGACACGGAGGGGCGAACTCGCAAACAACGTTCACCTAAGAGGCGCAAGAGGAGGCGCCGTACGGTCTCGGAACGAGACGGATCACCTCCCCCTGATGCTCCAGAGGCCGTCCGACCCGACGAGGCCTCGGAGAACCTACACAACGATACGAATGACGACAACATGACGCCGACTGTGGCTGTGTCGATGCCTACTCTACTGGCTCACTCAGGTGCTCCTGAACCAATGGAATCCACCGTTGCGACTGCCGCCGAGACGTCCTCCGCCCCTACGACCGAGGTGGAACGTACGACCATCACAACGACAGCGCCTTCAATGGTGTGGAGTGAGGACGTCGATGAGGACCCGGACCACACGTTGGGGACAGAGTTACCCCAGACGGCAGCATCGTTATGCCGCTGATAACGCCGTCAGGTGGCGTACGGCACGACTCGCCGTTGCCTCGCCCCTCTTCATCCTCCGCCGGTGGAGTTCCCCTCCACGGCGGAGTACGGCTCCAAACCTACCGACTAGCGACGATCAACACTAACACCATCAGCTCACCAGTGAAACTTGCTACTGCTGCGAGAGATGATATGGGCATCGGACTACTACAGGAAGTACACTTGGCCACACTTGTAGACGTCGCGGGATATAACACTTATCATTCTCCTGCTGACCACCTGGGACGCGGCGTAGCCATCTACGCCAGAGAAGGCATTCCAGTGGCCGATATCACATACCTTCCATCTGCCAGAGGCATGGCCGTCACCGTCATGGGGACGCGTATCATCAACATTTACGCTCCGTCAGGTTCCACACGCAGACGCGACAGGGCACTCTTCTACTCAGAAGAAATCGCTCCTTTGTTTCTTGGACGCTGAGACCATTACTTGCTTGGAGGTGATTTTAATTGTGTATTGCACCCTAAAGATCAAGTGCCCCACTACAACACCTGTCAAGAACTGCGTCTTGTCGTCCGAGATCTGTTGCTCCGCGACACTTGGGAAGTTCAGCACGGCGACGCGCCTGGACGTACTTACCAGACGAGTCACTCCGCGAGCCGCCTTGATAGAATTTACGTCTCTCGGGAACTCACATCTGCAGTCCTAGGTGCAGAACTTTGGCCCCTGGCCTTTTCGGACCACTGTGCCTACATCTGCAACATTCTCTTCCCCAACCAAGTGGTCTGGCGTATTCGTGCACCGTGGAAGCTAAACACCTCCCATCTTCATGATCCCGAATGTCTTCAACGTGTTACCGAGACATGGGCCACCTGTGAACGTCGCTTACCGAAATACTGCACGACCTTGACCTGGTGGCTGGAATGTGCCAAACCTGCCATTCGACGTACTCTGATTCAGTACGGAAAGGAAGTTGCTATGTGGCGCCGGCACACTACCGACTGTTTCTACACCGTTCTCCGCGACCTGGACGCCCAACCGCCCACCCCCGGCACCCAGAGGGAACGCAGCAGGATTAAGGCCCAAATTGTAACGTTGACACGCCGTAGACTGCAGGGGGCTATGGTGCGAACCCGATATCAAGATTCGGCGGAACAGGAACATCCGACCATGCGTCATATCGCCTCCGATAGGAAACATCGACGACAACAACTCATCACCGAGATCACCACCTGTCGCGGCCAGCACTTCACTTGCCAGGCCGAAATCGTCAGTGCCTTTGTCGACCACTACCGCACAATGTACCAGGAGGCGACTACCAACAACCACGCTGAGGAGTCTGTGTTACCACACGTAACTCGCACCCTCACCAGCGACGAAGCGGATGAGCTGATGGAGCCCATTACGCGTGACGAAATCCACGATGCAATCAAAAAAGGTACTCTGGATAAGTCACCTGGTGTCGACGGATTGCCGATAGAATTTTATCGCGCTTTCTTCACACTAATGGCGTCACGGTGGACAACGATGTTGCATGAACTCCTGATGATGGGGAACGCCGTACCGCCGTCCTTCGTCACGGGAATTATTATACCCATCCACAAACCGACACCAGGTGTGCATTCGACAAAGTGCGGCATCTTTTTCTGTTCTCAGTGATTAACCGCATGGGTTTTCCACCAGCCTTTATCGACGTGATCCGGCGCCTGTACGGCACAGCCGAATCGCTGATTCAGGTTAATGGCCGTGTGGCGGGTCAGTGGCGATCCGGCGTTCCGTACGGCAAGTCTGCCCGCTTTCGCCCCTACTCTATGCCATAACCCTGCAGCCACTCATCGGGAGTCTGACGAGCCACCTTTCTGGTCTCACTCTGCGACAGCACAGTTTTTGATGTCGTGCGCGTATGCGGACGACCTCCTCCTCTTGATCCGCTCACGGAGTGAAACACACATGGTACTTGATTTGATATCAACGTACGGCACTGCAGCGGGCAGTAACATGAATGTGGCTAAATGCGCGGCGATGCCCATTGGACGCGGCTTCTCACACGACGACTTAGCACATCTCCCGTGTGTACAAAAACTACGATACCTTGGTATCATTTTCACCTCCACCGTGCGCCGCTCCGCTGCCATCAATTTTCGGCGTGCACTCCAAACTATCCGCACGACGGTGCGACAAAATCTTCTCCGACGACTCGATTCTTTACAACGTGTCCAATACCTCAATCAACATGTGGCGTCCAGAATGGTCCACATTGCACAGGTCCTCCCGCTGCCATCAACTATTGGACGCAGCCTCCAAGCTGCCTTCGGATACTTCTTTACGGCCGGTACGCTCTTTAAGGTCCGCTACGACACGCTCACCCTTCCCCCGCGAGCGGGTGGCCTCGGCCTTGTCAATGTGCGACTCCGCGACTTGTACATGTCCACCATGCATAAGCAGTGGCACGGGGGCACCTCCCTTACGCGCTGCTTGCTGGAAATTCTTGTGCCCGCGGCCATAACACCACCAGTACCAGTCGGACACATCAAGCACCATCTGACGCACATTTCTGATTTCATCGTCGACTTCAGTTATGCTCACACACACTTACCGACCACGCGTTCTCCTCGACCTAAAGATTTTTACACCCCACTCCTTCGTTCCATATCCAGCAACAATATCGAACTGAGACATCCGTCCACGCGGTGGCCCACGGTTTGGCGTCACATCCACCAGCCTTTTCTTCCCTCCAACGTCCGGGTCACATGGTACCAAGACGCAAATGAAAAATTCGCCACAAATAATCGTCTTCACGCCGCACTAAAGGACTCTCCACTTTGTTCCATTTGCCAATCAACTGACTTGTGCTGCCACCAGTGACGTCTGGAAACTTGCCCGACAGTTCGTTGCCTGTTACTTCCGCGTTCGGCCGGACTCGATTGACCCATGGACTTTTATCCATCCTGAGAATACTTATTTCCCCGCCACCAAAAATCATGCGATTATATGGGTCAAGGGATGGACGATCACCTACATGTATAATGATGGCGACAAATCACGCCTTGATTTCTGTCAGTACGTACAAACCGCCCACAGTGAAGTCGAGCACCGACCACGCTACCGCGCCTTCTTCGCCAATTACCTACATGCGATCTTTACGTCACCCCCGCACAGTTGGATGGTGCCACACGTCGACAGCACTCCCGCCCCCCCCCCCCCCCTACTGACATCTGAGATCCCCCGCGGTACTTTCTACATTGCAACCCACAGTAGAGTAGGCGCATGGACACACGCCTCCTTTCTCTTATGCACTATACCAGAAAACACTGGTTTTCCCTCACTCCACTGTATATTTCTTCACACCTCTTAGCTTACATCAGTATTATTATTCCTTTTTTCCTACACCTTGTTCAGAATTTAAAAAATTGCTCGCCTTGTACGAGTATAATGTCTTGGGTTATTTTCGCCGGAAGGACGGCATTTCTGTTGTATTTAAGTTTGTACCAATAAAGATCTTTTGTTCATTACCCTGTTCCTGGTAAAAAAAGTATAAGAAATAATAAAATAAAGTAAAAATAAATCAAAAAGCTACTTTGAGGGAGTGATTCAGGGACGGGAGGGGAGACATAGCGGCCAGGCCTCGGGTTCCGACCCCTGCCCGCCTTGTATCCACCTCCTCATAGCTGAAACCTCTTAAAAAAAAGAAAAATTGTAGAACACTTACCCCCGAAAAGCAAAGGCCCCGAGTTCGAGTCTCGGTCCGGCACACAGTTTTATTCTGCCAGGAAGTTTCATCATCAGTTAGTTTGCGCCCCAAATAGCAAAACTCATTCTCTAATCTAACTCCCTCAGCATCACCCGATTTCATTCGAATACATTCCATTATCCTCGTTTTGCGTTTGTTGATGTTCATCTTGCACCCTCCTTTCAAGACACTGTCCATTCCGTTCAACTGCTCTTCCAGGTACATTGCTGTCGTCGACAGAATTATAATGTCATCGGCGAACCTCAAAGTTTTTATTTCTTCTCCTTCGATTTTAATTCCTACTCCGAATATTTCATTTGTTTCCTTTACTGCTTGCTCAGTATACAGATTGAATGACACTGGGGATAGGCTATAACCCTGTCTCACTCCCTCCCCATCCACTGCTTCCCCGTCATGACCCTCGACTCTTATAGTTGACATCTAGTTTCTGTACAAATTGTAAGTAGCCTTTCCCTCCCTGTGTATTACGCCTGCCACCTTCAGAATTTGAAAGAGAGTATTTCATTCAATATTGTCAAACGCTTTCTCTGAATCTACAAATATTAGAAACTTAGGTTTCCCTTCCCTTAACCTATCTTCTAAGATAAGTCGTAGGGTCGGAATTGCCTCATAACATTTCCCCGGAATCCAAACTGATCTTCCCCGAGGTCAGTTTCTACCAGTTTTTCCATTCTTCTGCAAAGAATTTGTGTTAGTATATTTCATCCGCGACTTATTAAACTGATAGTTAGGTAATTTTCACATCTGCCTACACCTGCTTCCTTTGGGATTGGAATTATTGTATTCTTCTTGAAGCCTGATGGTATTTCGCCTGTCTCATACATCTTGCTCACCAGATGGTAGAGTTGTCTCCTAAGGCTATCAGTAGTTCTAAAGGAGTGTTGTCTACTCCCTGCGCATTCTTCCGACTCTGTCAAACTCTTCACGCAGTATAATATCTCCCATTTCACCTTCACCTACATGCTCTTCCATTTCCATAATATTGTCCTCAAATACATCGTCCTTGTATAGACTCTATATTTACTCGTTCCATCTTCCCGCTTTCCGTTCTTTGCTTATAACTGTTTCCATCTGAGCTCCTGATATTCATACAAGTGGTTCTCTTTTCTCCAAAGGTCTCTTTAATTTTCCTGTAGGTAGTATCTATCTTACCCCTAGTGATATATGCCTCTACATCGTTACATTTGTCCTCTAGCCATCCCTGCTTAGCCATTTTGCACTTCTGTCGATCTCATTTTTGAGACGTTTGTATTTATTTTTGCCTGCTTCCTTTACTGCATTTTTGTATTTTCTCCTTTCATGAATTAAATTCAGTATATCTTCTGTTACCCAAGGTTTTCTATTAGCCCTCTTCTTTTCACCTACTTCATCCTCTGGTGCCATTGCAATTTCATCTCTCAAAGCTACCCATTCTTCTTCTACTGTATTTCTTTCCCTCATTCTTGTCAACCGTTCCCTAATGCTCTCCCTGAAACTCTGGACAACCTCTGGTTTAGTCAGTTTATCCAGGTCCCATCTCCTTAAATTCCCACCTTTTTCCAGTTTCTTCAGTTCTAATCTACAGTTCATAACCAAAAAATTGTGGGCAGAGTCCACATCTGCGCCTGGAAATGTCTTATAATTTAAAACCTGGTTCCTAAATCTCTGTCTTACCATTATATAATCTATCTGATACCTATCAGTATCTCCAGGCTTCTACCATGTATACAACCTCCTTTTATGATTCTTGAACAAAGTATTAGCTATAATTAAGTTATGCTCTGTACAAAATTCTACCAGGCGGCTTCCTCTTTCATTCCTTACCCCCAGTCCATATTCGCCTACTACGTTTTTTTGTCGTCCTTTTCCTACTACTTTTCACCTTCTTCTGTAGCAATACATTTCGAAAGCTTCTATTCTCTTTTTGTCCAAACTATTTATTGTCCATGTTTCACTTCCATACATGGCTACACTCCATACAAATACTTTCAGAAACGACTTCCTGACACTTAAATCTATACTCGATGTTAACAAATTTCTCTTCTTCAGAAACGCTTTCCTTGCCATTTCCAGTCTACATTTTATATCCTCTCTACTTCGACCATCATCAGTTATTTTGCTCCCCAAATAGCAAAACTCCTTTACTACTTTAAGGGTCCCATTTCCTAATCTAATTCCCTCAGCACCACCCGACTTAATTCGACTACATTCCATTATCCTCGTTTTGCTTTTGTTGAAGTCTGAGGGTATTTCGCCTGTCTTGTACAACTTGCTCACCACATGGTAGAGTTTTGTCAGGACTGAGTCTCCCAAGGCCGTCAGTAGTTCTAATGGAGTGTTGTCTACTCCCGGGGCCTTGTTTCGACTCAGGTCTTTCAGTGCTCTTTCAAACTCTTCACGCAGTATGGTATCTCCCATTTCATCTTCATCTACATCCTCTTCCATTTCCATAATATTGTCCTCAAGTACATCGCCCTTGTATAGACCCTCTATATACTTCTCCCACCTTTCTGCTTTCCCTTCTTTGCTTAGAACTGGGTTTCCATCTGAGCTCTTGATATTCATACAAGTGGCTCTTTTCTCCAAAGGTCTCTTTAATTTTCCTGTTGGCTGTATCTATCTTACCCCTAGTGATATATGCCTCTACATCGTTACATTTGTCCTCTAGCCTCGTAGCCATTTTGCGCTTCCTGTCGATCTCATTTTTTAGAAGTTTGTATTTCTTTTTGCCTGAATCGTTGGCTCCTTTTTTGTATTTTCTCCTTTCATCAATTTAATTCAGTATATCTCCTGTTACCCAAGGATTTCTATTAGCCCTCGTCGTTTTACCTACTTCATCCTCTGCTGCCATTGCAATTTCATCTCTCAAAGCTACCCATTCTTCTTCTACTGTACTTCTTTCCCTCATTCTTGTCAATCGTTCCCTAATGCTCTCCCTGAAACTCTGGACAACCTCTGGTTTAGTCAGTTTATCCAGGTCCCATCTCCTTAAATTCCCACCTTTTTGCAGTTTCTTCAGTTCTAATCGACTGTTCATAACCAATAAATTGTGGTAAGAGTCCACATCTGCCCCTGCAAATGTCTTACAATTTAAAACCTGGTTCCTAAACCTCTGTCTTGCCATTATATAATCTATCTGATACCTTGTAGTATCTCCAGGATTCTTCCACGTATACAACCTTTTATGATTCTTGAACCAAGTGTTAGCTATGATTAAGTTATGCTCTGTGCAAAATTCTAACAGACGGCTTCCTCTTTCATTTCTTACCCCGAATCCATATTCACCTACTATGTTTCCTTCTCTCCCTTTTCTTACTGTCGAATTCCAATCACCCATGACTATTAAATTTTCGTCTCTCTTCACTACCTGAATAGTTTCTTTTATCTCATCATACATTTCTTCAATTTCTTCGTCATCTGCAGAGCTAGTTGGCATATAAACTTGTACTACTCTAGTAGGCATGGGCTTCGTGTCTATCTTGGCCACTATAATACGATCACTATGATGTTTGTAGTAGCTTACCCGAACTCCTATTTTTTATTCATTATTACTCCTGCATTACCCCCATTTGATTTTGAGTTTATAACCCTGTAGTCACCTGACCAGAAGTCTTGTTTCTCCTGCCACCGAACTTCACTAATTCCCACTATATTTTCTAACCTACCCGCCCGTTTAAGGAATCTGACATTCCTCTCTCCGATCCGCAGAATGCCAGTTTTCTTTCTCCTGATAACGACGTCCTCTTGAGTAGTCCCCGCCCGGGGATCCGAATGGGGGACTATTTTACCTCCGGAATATTTAACCCAAGAGGACGCCATCATCATTTAACCATACAGTAAAGCTGCATGCTCTCCGGAAAAATTACGGCTGTAGTTTCCTCTTGCTTTCTGCCGTTCGCAGTACCACAAGAGCAAGGCCTTTTTGGTTAATGTTACAAGGCCAGATCAGTCAATCATCCAGACTGTTGCCCCTACAACGACTGAAAACGCTCTTCCCCTCTTCAGGAACCACACGTTGGTCTGGCCTCTCAACAGATACCCTCCGTTGTGGTTGCACCTACGGTACGGCTATGTGTGTCCCTGAGGCACACAAGCCTCCCCACCAACGGCAAGGTCCATGGTCCATAGTTGATGGGGCGGGGGGGGGGGGGGGGAGACGACAGTAATGTTATTACATTAATGTATAACAAACGTATCTCAACAATAGTATAAATTTATAATTAAATTATAGAACTAGTTGTCAAGTGCACTCATTGCGTCTGGAGACGACTGAATGGTTAGCAAGAGAAATAAATAGAAGAGTATAATGTTCAGAGTGCTTTCGATAAATTAAGTAGATAATTATGGTTTTTGAATAAACACAAATTCTTCTTCTTTAACATCAAAACATGAACAGACAGTGGGTTTCAGTCACAAGATGAAACTAAACAGAGTTTTCAAAGCTTAACTTATAATTTATTTGAAAATAAGAGTTCATAGATAGTAGTAAGAGATAACAACTCCTTTGCTGGATTTCAAGAGATGAGCAAAGGCCGGTGCGAGACATTAATGGCAGGTGGGTATATGAAAGTGTTCTAGAACACCAGGGATTTCTGTACGACACAGTGATAATGTGTCTAAGTGGCTGATGAATATGCTCTGTAACTTGTAGAAATGTGGGCATCACACGTCAAAGAATCCGTTACGAGTATTTGCCTGACAATGTGTCGAGGGCAGCAAATATTTCTGCTCTGTTATAATTTGCACCAGCTGTGGAAGTTGTAGCCCATAACATTGCATATGAAGAGGGAACTGCGTTTTGCATTGCCAACAAATTGCAGTTGTTTTAGATTACTGATAAGAGTAGTTCATCTTATTAATTGTTAATATCTGTACATACGAAATATTTTCCATCGTCGTTAACGAAGTTGAAAAATTTTTCGCAGCAAAAAGTTTAATATGATTTATAGCGTATATAATCTTGGTAACGAAATATTTGCCTCCAGAAGTAATATGTCAAACATTTAATTCGAAAGGATTTCGAGCAGTTTCATGTACTATTTGGAATTTCGACATTCATGATCACCGAAACTGTGCAGTTGCGAAGACTGAGTATGTTATTGATACTGTTTCGATATTGTTACAGGTACAGAGTTTGAATATCATTTGTTCACTTGGAATACTTTCTTTGAACAGCTTTTGAGTTTTTCGCTCTTAAAGAACATACAGTAAACTATTTAGCTGAGCTTTCGACTAGGGTTAAATCTGCCAGGGGTATCGTTTCTCCGAGACAAAACTAAAAACCTGTGTGTCTCGGAATGCAGAGTCTATTGTCGCACTTCGTGGTAATCTCAGAGGCAACTGATTTTGTCACCTGATATTATAGTAGCGTGGAGGCGGAAGAGGTCATCCAGACGGACTGGCTGTAAAGGCGACGCTCAGCCGTCAGTGAGCTCGCGGCAGTCCGTTGCAAAAATGGTTCAAATGGCTCTGAGCACTATGGGACTTAACATCTATGGTCATCAGTCACCTAAAACTTAGAACTACTTAAACCTAACTAACCTAAGGACATCACACACATCCATGCCCGAGGCAGGATTCGAACCTGCGAACGTAGCAGTCGCGCGGTTCCGGACTGAGCGCCTAGAACCGCGAGACTACCGCGGCCGGCTGTCAGTTGTAGTCACCTGAAGTCACATGTCACATACATATGTGCCGTGATGAACTGTTCCAGAATCACAGTGTGTGGGTCACTTCCTCGCAAGCTGTAATCCACCTTAAACAAAATCAAGCAAATGGCAATTTCTCCTGGACTACTAAGCAATCAAAGACATTACCACGCCTGAATCGCGACAAAGGAAATCTCGGGAGAGAAACGAAAACTCGGATACGAGCTCAGCCGACGACGATGACGATTATAATAGCTATTTTTCTTTGTCGTCTCCTTACCAGCTCTGCCAGCAAACACTACTCCCACGTCCACGAAAGCGAAAGCCACGTAGTTAATGCGTAATGCACTCCATCGACGATCTGCAGACGGGAGAGGGTGAAAGGCGAGTCCCTGGCACGTCCAGACTGGTTTTTTGGCTGAGGGAGACAGCTCCGACGGGAAATCAAGAAGCAGGTCGCAATACCTAGCGGCGGCAGTCCCACAACGCGAGTTGCTCTGCGCAGCGCTCGTTTTGCGGCCGGGATAAGGTTATCACTGAGAATCCTTAGAGAAAAGCGTTGGCTGAATGGGCTTCAAAGATCGCCGGAGAACAGTGACGTAAGTAAAAGGCAATTCCACCAACTATCTTTTTTGGGAGAGACTGAATATATTGTGCGATAACCTAGGGGAAAAAACGAGAACTAGAGAAGAAATGGGAAAATATTCAAACTGTAACAGAGCAGGCAGCTGTGGAGGCGCTGTAATGTGAAAGTCAAAGAAAGAACAAAAAACTGAACTATTGGAATCAAAACATAAATAGACTGACAAAGAGGAAAAAAGAGGAATATTCGAAATGGTTAGAGAACAAGAGAGCTGAAAATACAGAGGAATATAAAATACTGTTAAGATAAAGTCAAAAAATTAATTAAGAAAGCTGGGAATGTTTCACTTCGGAAGTGAAAAATATGTCCATGTTAAACGTAACTATGGCTACAAAAGGATGAAGAACTTGAATACAGATATAAAAGATGCTGTAAGAGTAGAAATAATCAGTAAGGCGCAATACTTAGACTATTATTACAAAGAAATTAGCCACAGTAATACATGTTTACAAGAAAGGAGGCAGAGGAAATTGCGAAAACTATAGGGGCACTTCGATGCTAAATACTGGGTGTAAAGCATTCTGAAATAATTACCTACACAGTATCAGAAAATATTCTGTTAGAAGAGCAGCCGAGCTTGAGGGAAGACAGATCGTCCGTCCAGACAATTAACAAGTCACTGAGAAGCACAATGTTCGGTAGGGAGACATTTACTATTCATATACCACATGAAAGGTTTGGATAAAGTAAATAAAGAAAAACTATAGAAAATCATGAACAAAAGAGGAATGCCTCTGCACATACTAAAGGTAGTAGGAAGTAATAGATATCGCCGATGCAGAAATGCAACAACTTTATGAGTAAGAGAAGAATGCAACTTCTCTTAGATTCTTTTTAACATTTTGTATTGATGACATGCTGAGGCAATAGATCAGCAAATTTACTTCAACGAAAGGTATAATTCTTTGACATTACTCTTTGTTGATGACAAATGGTAATTGCTGATAGCGGAAACACACTCGAAAGAGCTGCTCACATTTTATCTACAAGAGTTAAGTTATATAATCTATTAGGACTTCGAGGAAAACAAAAGTTATGGCTTTCAGAAGCCAGGAACAATCTGCCGGCAGAATAATAATAAATGATAAGAAAGTAGAAAGAGTAAATCCTTCAAATTATTGGAAAACACTATCTCATTCATGTTGTTGTTGTTGTGGTCTCCAGTCCTGAGACTAGTTTGATGCAGCTCTCCTTGCTATTCTATCCTGTGCAAGCTGCTTCAACTCCCACTACCTAGTGCAGCCTACATTCTTCTGAATCTGCTTAGTGTAGTCATCTCTTGGTCTCCCTCTACGATTTTTACCCTCCACGCTGCCCTCCAATGCTAAATTTGTGATCCCTTGATGCCTCAAAACATGTCCTACCAACCGGTCCCTTCTTTTTGTCAAGTTGTGCCACAAACTCCTCTTCTCCCCAATTCTATTCAATACCTCCTCATTAGTTTTGTGATCTACCCATCTAATCTTCAGTATTCTTCTGTAGCACCACATTTAGAAAGCTTCTATTCTCTTCTTGTCCAAACTAGTTATTGTCCATGTTTCACTTCCATAAATGGCTACACTCCATACAAATACTTTCAGAAACGACTTCCTGACCATTAAATCTATACTCGATGTTAACAAATTTCACTTCTTCAGAAACGATTTCCTTGCCATTGCCAGTCTACATTTTATATCCTCTCTACTTCGACCATCATCAGTTATTTTACTCCTTAAATAGCAAAACTCCTTCACTACTGTAAGTGTCTCATTTCCTAATCTAATTCCCTCAGCATCACCCGATTTAATTTGACTACATTCCATTATCCTCGTTTTGCTTTTGTTGATGTTCATCTTATATCCTCCTTTTAAGACACTGTCCATTCCGTTCAACTGCTCTTCCAAGTCCTTTGCTGTCTCTGACAGAATTACAATGTCATCGGCGAACCTCAAAGTTTTTATTTCTTCTCCGTGAATTTTAATACCTACTCCAAATTTTTCTTTTGTTTCCTTTACTGCTTGCTCAATATACAGATTGAATAACATCGGGGAGAGGCTACAACCCTGTCTCACTCCTTTCCCTACCACTGCTTCCCTTTCATGTCCCTCGACTCTTATAACTGCCATCTGGTTTCTGTACAAATTGTAAATAGCCTTACGCTCCCTGTATTTTACCCCTGCCACCTTCAGAATTTGAAAGAGAGTATTCCAGTCAACATTGTCAAAAGCTTTCTCTAAGTCTACAAATGCTAGAAACGTAGGTTTGCCTTTTCTAAATCTTTCTTCTAAGATAAGTCGTAAGGTTAGTATTGCCTCACGTGTTCCAACATTTCTGCGGAATCCAAACTGATCTTCCGCAAGGTCCGCGGCTACCAGTTTTTCCATTCGTCTGTAAAGAATTCGTGTTAGTATTTTGCAGCTGTGACTTATTAAACTGATAGTTCGGTAATTTTCACATCTGTCAACACCTGCTTTCTTTGGGATTGGAATTATTATATTCTTCTTGAAGTCTGAGGGTATTTCGCCTGTCTCATAAATCTTGCTCACCAGATGGTAGAGTTTTGTCATGACTGGCTCTCCCAAGGCCGTCAGTAGTTCTAATGGAATGTTGTCTACTCCCAGGGCCTTGTTTCGATTCAGGTCTTTCAGTGCTCTGTCAAACTCTTCCCGCAGTATTGTATCTCCCATTTCATCTTCATCTGCATCCTCTTCCATTTCCAGTACATCGCCCTTGTATAAAACTTCTATATACTCCTTCCACCTTTCCGCCTTCCCTTCTTTGCTTAGAACTGGGTTTCCATCTAAGCTCTTGATATTCATACAAGTGGCTATCTTTTCTCCAAAGGTCTCTTTAATTTTCCTGTAGGCAGAATCTATCTTACCCCTAGTGAGATAGGCATCTATATCCTTACATTTGTCCTCTAGCCATCTCTGCTTAGCCATTTTGCACTTCCTGTCGATCTCATTTTTTAGACGTTTGTATTCCTTTTTGCCTGCTTCATTTACTGCATTTTTATATTTTCTCCTTTCATCAATTAAATTCAATATTTCTTCTGTTACCCACGGATTTCTATTAGCCCTCGTCTTTTTACCTACTTTATCTTCTGCTGCCTTCATTACTTCATCCCTCAGAGCAACCCATTCTTCTTCTACTGTATTTCTTTCCCCCAATCCTGTCAATTGTTCCCTTATGCTCTCTCTCATTCATAACAGGAGTGAATTAACAGGAGACAGTAGTTAATTAAATTAACGGGATAATCCATCGAACTCTTAGAACTAAAATAAGGAGAGCAACTCTATTTAAGTCCTACAGAACGATGTCAGTACCAATCAGTACCAACCATGACGTACGTAAGTGAGTCATGGTCTGTAACAAAAAGAAATTTAAGAAGAACAGAAACATTGGAGATGTGAGTCGTAAGAAGAGTGGTTGGATACAGTCTGTCCGAAATGACGAAGAATGCTGATGTCAGAGAAGGACTGGGAGTGACAAGCTTTAATGAGCAGATTTAGGAATACAGGTACAAATGGAAGTGTAACCGACCGGCTATGATGCGTAAATCTCTATAGGCTCATGTATTCTAATTGAAACTGGGGTTAAATTACTTAGGAAAATGTAGCCCTGATAAGACCCCAGTTTTTTTATCAACAACAAAGCAACAAACAATTAAAAGGGGAAATTATGCGACTAAGAAATGAAACAGGATTTCAATTCAAAGTGTCATTACAATAATTCTCTTATTTAAACTGTGGATATAAAATCGATCAAAACACGTAACTGAGGATTGAAATGCCTAGGCCAAAGAGTGAATAAACGTTTAACACGAGTGATACAAAACCCTTGGCAAAGACCAGAAAGTAACGGGAAACATGTGAGGTCATCATCTAATAAAGCAAAACTGTCACAGAAAACTCGCAGTACTTGACCAGTGATTGCGTGATTTCACCGAAAGAATTGATCACTAAGACATGTTACAGGATCTCTCAAAATCTTTCAGAATTTACAAGGTTCGCAACAGTTATTCGTTCCTATCCTAACGCCTACAAATAATTTCTGATTCCTGTCATTTGTTAGCCTAGGTTCGCATAATCTCACCAAATTCTGCAAGTCGTTGAGCAGGAGACTGTATGCCATAACCTGTTACTGACTGCTGCAGCGAGGAAGAAGTCCTCGCTCTCCGACCACCTAAGTAAAGTTCTGTTCTCGATACTCTCGAAGGAAAAGGTTTTTTCTCGTTGCCTGCCAAGGAAAAGGCATTTCCCGTTGCTCTCTCAGAGGAAATGAATTCTGCTCGCTCTTGTAATTCATCCCTTTCATAATAAAAGAAAAAAAGGTGACTGAAAAGCAATGAATGTACTTCCCCGAAAACTAATTTTTAGGAGACGGGATGCATCACTGACCATAACAGGAGAAAAACAAGAAAAGATATGGCATAATGAGTTCAATTTAATATAGTTCACTTTTTGTTGTCCAAAATAAAACTCTTCCGTCTCTTGATTTCATAGTGGTCAGGTTCGGAGTTGTTGCTGGGGTGCTAATAAGCTTGACGGCGGCATACCGTGATAATATGAAGTATAATGCGACAAAATGTTTTGCATTAAACAAAAAACATTGATCGAACTTCGTGACAAGTAAGTTAGACTGTAAGTTTCGACTTATAATAGAACGAAAATCTGCATACAATGGCGCGAACATGGCGCGCTGATCGACCCGTCACCAAACCAGTCGGTTCCCAACGAAACTAAAACAGAGAAAATTTCTGGACATATTATAAGGACCTCTATTGGACTGCTACAAAATAAACACAAACTTGTATCTGAAAACCATTATTATTACTTGTAACAGCATTAGTAACTAGAAAATGCGCTCTTACATGAAGCACACACATGAATAAAGGGGACATTCAGGAGGATGTATCTCAATTATTTTTTAAATTGAATAGCAAGAATGATAGCAACGACGGCTTCAGAGTACTACACATAAAATGTACAATTTTATCTCTAAAGTATAAAAACAGGTTAATTAATTACAGTCTCCAGACTAAGTCTTGCTTCTTGAGCCTACACGCCTTTCTGTGCGGCAATGAGACGGCATTTTTTTTTAATATTCTGTCCCATAGTACGGTAGTAAATAAACTAACAATATCCCAAGTTAGAATGACTAACCCTAACCGACAAAAGAACGCAGCTCTTAACACTTCTGTCTGCTGTCGTCTCTCTGCAGTCAAGTTTTCTCACCAATCACTCCGTTGGGCACCTTGTTGGAATTTTCTGAGGAAATTAGTGTTCGGTAATATCAGCACCAGCAGAGAATGGTATGATGGCAGTAGGATTCGTTGTGAATAGGAAGAAAGCGCAGAGAGTGAGTTACTGTGAAAAATTCAGTGATATGCTTGTTCTCACCGGAATCGACAGCAAACCAACACCAGCAACAATTATTCAGGTACACATGCAGATGTCTCAGGCAGAAGATGAAGAGACAGAGAAAGTAGGTGAGGGTATTGAAATGGTATTTCAGTACGTAAAGGGAGATGAAAATCTAATAGTCGTAGGGGACTGGAGCTGCGCGGAGTGGCAGCGCGGTTTGAGTCACAATGTAACGGATTGCGCGACCACTCCTGCCGAACGTTCCAGTCCTCCCTTGGGCACGTGTGTGTTTGTGTTGTTTTTAGCACAAGTTTGTGTAAGTTAGTTTAAGTAGTGTGTATGTCTAGGGACCGATGACCTCAGCAGTTTGGTCCCTTAGGAATTCACACACACACACACACACACATCATAGAGGACTAGGATGCAGTTGTATGGGAAGGAGTAGAACAAACGGTTACAGGAGAATGTTAGTAGGAATGAGAGAGAGAAAAAACTAACCGAGTCCTACAATAAATTTCAGCTAGTAATATCTAACACTCTGTTCAAGAATCAAAAGAGGAGGATTTGAATTAGATTATATCATGGTCAGGCAGAGATTCCGAAATCAGATACTGGATTGTAAGGCGTAGCCAGGAGCAGATATAGACTCAGATCACAATTTAGTAATGATGAAGAGTAAGCCGACGTTTAAGAGACTAGTCACGAAGAAACAAGTGGGGCACTGAAATACTAAGGAGAGAAGAGATACCCCTGAAATTCTCTGAGGCTGTAGATACTGCGATAAGGAATAGGTCAGTAGTTAAGTTCAAGAGGAATGGACATCTCTGAAAAGGACACTCACAGAATTTGGTCGGAAGAGCATAGATACAAAGAAAGAAACTGCGAAGAAACTGCGAAGAAACCGAGGGTAGTAGAAGAAATACTTCAGTTAATCGATGAAAGGAGGAAGTACAAAAAATTGTTCAGAGAAATCCAGGAAACAGAAACATAATTCAGTTAGGAATTAAACAAACGGGAAGCGCAGGGAAGCTAAGGTGGAATGGCTCCAGGAAAAATGTGAAGGAATCGAAAAAGAAATCTCTGTTGGAAGGATTGACTCGGCATACAGAAAAGAAAAGACGATCTTCGGTGAAATTAAAAACAAGGATGGTAATATTAGGAGTGAAATGAGAATTCCATTGTTAAAAGCAGAAGAGAGAGCGGTCACTATGGGGGGAGGGGGGGGGGGGAGGAGGATGGGAGGATTGCCTGACGAGATGATGGAAGCAATCGATATAGAAGAGATAGGGGATCCAGTATTAGAGCCACAATTTAAAAGAGCTCTGAACAATTTGTTGTACTTCCTCCTTTCATCGATCAACTGAAGTATTTCTTCTACTACCCTTGGTTTCTACGCAGTTACTTTATTTGTATCTATGCTCTTCCGACCAAATTCTGTGATTGTCCTTTTCAGAGATGTCCATTCCTCTTCAACTTAACTGACTACTGGCCTATTCCTTATCGCAGTATCTAGCTGCACATCTCAAGTGTTAAAACTAACACAGCACATCGAAGATGGTTTTGAAAGGGAAGAGATCACAGGAGCTGTATTTATAGATCTAACAGCAGCTTATGACACAGTTAATCATAGAAGGCTTCTAATGAAGCTGTACAATGCCACTAGAGACTACCAGCTAACCTGTTTCATAAGGAATCTCCTTGAAAATAGAAGATTTTTTATTGAATTCCAGGGCAAGAGAAGCAGATGGAGATCACAGAAAAACGGATTACCCCAGGGAAGTGTGCTACCTCCAGCTTTGTTTAACATCCACACAAATGATCAACCACTACCTTAAGGAACACAGAGCTTCATCTATGCAAATGATTGTGCTATCAGCGCCCAAGCCCGCTGCTTTGAAACTATTGAAGGGAATCTGTCCAAAGTATTGAGAGAACTGTCAGCTTACTACAGGGAAAACCAGTTGAGACCAAATCCTGGAAAAACACAGACTTGCGCTTTCCATCTTAAAAACCGACAGGCAGCTAGAGCCCTCAAAATCACCTGGGAAGAAACATCACTAGAACACTGTACGTATCCCAAATACCTAGGGGTCACCCTTGACCGTGCATTAACATACAAGAGGCACTGCATAAATACCAAGCATAAAGTGGCAGCCAGGAACAATATCATCAGAAAGCTAACAGGCACAACGTGGGGAGCACACGTCAACACTGTGAGAACCTCTTCCCTTGCGTTGTGTTACTCTGCCGGAGAATACGCAAGCCCAGTGTGGTTCAATTCTTGCCATGCCAAAACAGTAGATGTTGCTCTTAATGATACTTCTTGTATTATCACCGGGTGCCTGAAGCCTACTCCTCTGGATAAACTGTACAGCCTCGCGAGAATTGCACCCCCCGACATCCGCCGGGAGGTAGCAGCAAAAAGCGAGAAGGAAAAATCAGAAGCTTCTGCAGCTCACCCCCTATATGGCTATCAGCCAGAAAACCCACGACTAAAATCCAGAAAGAGCTTCCTCAGATCTACCGAGGCTCTAGTTGGGGCATCACAGAAATGCCGAATCGAACTATGGCGTGCAAGGCTTACCAGCACTGTGGGATGGATTACACCAAGCGAAAGACTACCACCCGGCTACACAGAGAGTTGGAGTACATGGAGATCCCTCAACAGACTACGCTCGGGTGTCACGAAATGTAAGAGCAGTCTGACTAAATGGGGTTTCCTAGAGGAGCCGCCACTCTGCCAGTGTGGAGCAACGCAGACGACCTTCCACCTGCTCCAGTGTACCCAATGTCCAGCAACATGCACGACAGAAGACCTACTACATGCACCGCCAAATGCAATAGAAGTCGCTAAGTTCTGGGCGGCAAAAGTGTAAATAATTATCTTGTAAATGTATCTACAAACAACATGTAAATATTGTACATTATTTTATATATTGTAAATGCTTCTGACACGAATAAATAAATAAATAAGTTCGAACAAGGCAGAGGGCATAGACAAAATTCCGCCAGGATTTCTAAAATCATTGGGGCAAGCGGTAACAATACGAATGTTTAAGTTGGTGTGTAGAATGTACGTGCCTAGTGGTATATCATCAGGCTTTCGGAAAAATATGATCCACACAATTCCGAAGATTGCGCACAAACGTACATGTATGTCAGTAGTACTTTTCATTATGTCCTGTTTTATTGCTTTAAGCTGTAAACAGTCTGCTGTAGTATTGATGTTTTCCGATATTTTGCTGAAGATCTGAAGATGGTCATTATAGACCGAAACCGGTAGTCTGATGACAAAAAAATTGTGATCATAGACATAAAGTAAAGGAAATATAATTTTTTGGGAATTATTTGCTGGGACGCAATATTATACAGAATTCGGCCGCAGCTGTGGGAAAACGGTATAGGAAGCCACTGGCACTATTTAAAGCATACTTCAGAATGTTACAGAATAAACGAGCATATAAAGGAGGAAGAAACAGATCCTAAAAATAACAGGCGAGGAAAGTACGGGGTGATTCAAAAATAAAGAACAGTGTTCAGTTGTTTATTACAGACAAACTATAAAAGATAGAAACACATTGCGCATGTCACTGGATAGGGAAAGGTTCAACGTTTTGACACAGCCGCATTGTTGTTCGTTTGTAGCAACATGGCGACTACACCACAAGAGAAATCATTTTATGTCTTGGAATTTGCGTCAAGTCAGTCCGGTGTTCAAGTGCAACCATTCCGTCGTCGATTCAGCAAGAAGCTACCTCTGCACAAGCAGATTTGTGACTGAAGATGGTTGCATTTGTAAAGGGAAGAGCACTAGAGGGTTACGCACGCCTAATGAAAATGTCAAGCGTATCCGAGATACGTTCGTATGGAGCCCGCGGAAATCCACAAAATGGTCAGGCCAGGAACTTCAGTTTCTTCAAACTACGGTGTGGCGTCTTCTGAGACGAAACCTGTATATGAATCCTTACAAGTTGCAGCTACTGGAGGAATTGCTTACCGGCGACCATAACTGAATGTACGAATTTTGCATTTCAGTTCTCCAGGGTATGGCAGAGGACGCTTTTTCCGAACAACTCATATTTTCGGAATAATCGAGATGTCATCCATCGCGCAAAGTAAACCGCCAAAATGTAAGAATATGTGAGTGAGAAAAGCCTGGCGTCATCATCGAACATGAAAGAGACTCACCGAAACTGAATGTGTTTTGTGCCGTTTGTGTTCACGAAGTTTATGCTCCTTTCTTTTTTGTGTAGGAAACTGAGAAAGTAGTATCAAACCTGTACATACTGCAAAGTTGCTTGTTTCCTCGACTCCACGAAGGTTCCATTGATTTGAGTTTTATGAATGACGACGACCCGCCTCCCTTTCGCCTTGAGGAACGGCGTTAGCAACACTGTCCCACAGTGTTCGATTGGAGGAGGTTGACATCAGGATGTAGGTGACTGCTTTTGGCCTCGCAGGTCACTAGACCTTACATTTTCCGATTTTTTTCTGCGGGTGTACATAGAAAACAGAGCCTTTGTCCCACCTTTGGCGACCACTCTTCATGAGGTGACAAACCCTAGTAGTTGACGCTAGCGATTCAATAAACAGACCTGTTGATTCGTGCGCAAAATGAAATGGACTACCGTTTCGACTTTTCTCGAGAAGTCCATGGCACTCATATTGAGTGTATTGTATCGTGTCCTTTATCCAGTGACATGCACAATGTGTTTCTATCTTTCATAGCTCGTCTGTAATAAACAACTGAAACCTGTTCTCTTTTTTTTTTTAATTGCCCTGTAGTATGCAGAAAACACTAACCATACGTAAAGACACATGTAAAGATGTCAAGAAATATTGTTACCTTAAAAATGTTAATTTTGCTGACTAAACTTCTTGCTTTAAAGAAGATACTTCTTAGCAAATTATTATGTTGCTCATAACAATTTGAGTAGAAGTCATCATTGATGTTTTGTTGTTAGAAGAAATCAGATTTTCAACAGAACGCACGTCCCCTCCTTTCTGCCAGCACTGCTCTCGATGCGTTCAACAGAGCATACTCTAACAGTTTCCAGGTGCATCCCATTTTCCCACTAGAGACGCCTACGTTCCGCCATTGTTTTGCCTTTACAGGGTGGAGGCCTTTCGGAACATTCTCAAGTCAGTAGTCTCAATGCGCGCTTAACCACAATGCACGAGTGGCACCGAACACCTGCGATACACGGAACAAAGAACAAAGTGTGCCTTTTGGGGGTAGACCCGAAGCTTTAAAGAAGACGAGCGACGCGCAGGGGCCTCATTACGGGGCTTTAAGGATGATGTTCTCGAGGTGATTGCGGTGTTGTCGGTGATCTTTATGGGAACCGGGCCGGCGGCAGGATATCACGTCTCGAGTCTGCGGTCGGCCGCAGAAATCGCGCCGTCCGCGGGCATTTAATACTGCTGGGTTGTGCGGGGGCAAGGGGGGGGGGGGGGAGTAGGGGCCAGAGGAAGGGGGCGGCTCCAGATGGGAGTGACCGCTACACAGCTGCTGTGATTGGCCCGCAGATACCTCCCACGTCCGGCTCTCCTTTTTATTCCCGCAGATCACGAATCCAGTGCTCCACGCTGGGTGCCTCTTAGCGACAGAACAACCTCATCGCCACTGACCTTGAACATCAGGTCTCGCAGCTACCTGCTGTATTACCTTGAACGGACGGAGTATCGGCAAATGAAAAAGAAAGCAGTAAGGGTTCACACGCCTTAAGGATTTAGCGCAAATTGTGAGATGGTTCCCTTGAGGAAGCTGGACCAGTTATCTTCCCCATCTTTCCTCAATTCGAATTTTTGCTCCGTCTTAATGACCTTCTCGTCTAAGGGATACTACACATTAATGTCCCTTCCTTGTTTTCGAATGTTGTGGGAGAAGAGGGAGGAAGAATGTTACTTTCGTGTCTAAATTGTTCTATAACAGTGCAAAGCGCATACAGCAAGCAATGCAGTAATATTTAATGTCTATTATTAATTTTTTATTACATTTGATCTCCAAAGTACCTGCGGTAGCGAGGTTCTTTACCCACGTCACATTTTCCGAAATTTTAGCACCACAAACCGTACTAAAAATGATGGCTCTCGGCGACACCAGTGATGTCTTTTATCACTTAAACAACATTTATCCTAACATGAAAGTATAAAAAAACACAGTCTCCAATCTTGAAAAAAAATTCAAACTTTACACCAAAATAAAATTATGTCTCAAAATATGGAAGACCTTGAACACAAAACATACGTCCCAGTACTGTCATAGTTTAATTCTCCAGTGAGACTAAAAAGCTAAATACACTTGGATTGCATATTGGCAATATTGATAAAATTTGTAGGTTAAGCAGCGCTAGTTGAAGACTAAATTCAATCTTTTTAAGCGCAATGGGCCTTCAGATTAAATATTTCCACATCTAAATTGTCTATATTACTTATAAAATTACACATGACTTTCTTATTGGCAATACTAAAATAAATTATCAGTTAATTGATGAGTGTAGTTTGATATTTGTGTCATGCATTCAATTCACCAAAACATATAAAAATTGCTTCTATAAGACAGAAAAGCACAGATGCGCGGTAGTGTTTATCCAACTTACAGCTTAAAGTGCAACTGTCGACGGGAATTGGCAAATTAAACCATGTTTATTCCCGCGTAAAAAAAAAGAAACTTCTCTGAAATCGATATCAGAGTCAATCAGACTTTATAGTGACCCCATGTTGGGTATAGACTTTAGCATGCTGTACAAAACGTTTGTCTTCTGCTGATAATGCTAACTTACACTAATTGCTTCACAGTGTATTAAGGGTACGAAGTTTATTACTACATGACAATCAATGCTTTGCGACATTTCGAATACAGAACACACTGTCTGTAATTGTTACTATGTAATACACAAATTAAGTGCTCCCCAAATCTATTGTCCACTTGCGTAGTTTAATGTGTCACTGATGGGATTCTGTATGCAGGAGATTACATGGACTGTGATTACGCTATTAGTTACGTTTCTGTATACGCTAATAAAGTTCATGTTTTCCCAGTGGTTTTGATATATGGAATGAAACAGTAAATTTGTAAAAACTTCTATTTGATTTTTTCTGAAGAAATGTGTATTGCAACATGGTGAAATTTTCCATCGTCAATCTTTTGTAGTTATGTAGTAATGATAACATTTGCATGTTCTGATTTCTACACAGCATTTTAATTCAAACAGCACAATGTAAACAGAACTTGATGACAGATGCCTTTGGAGTGACAAAATGTATGTGCCTAGTTTAATCATTAGAACGCTGAAATAAACATATCAGCTCTTACGTCGTTAGAAAGCAGTAGCGTACACACAGCTTGTAAGCTGAGTAAGAACTGGAAATTGTTACTGTTACTTGCGTAATAATGTTATATGTGCCTTTCTGCCAGGTATTTTGAACACTCTTCGTATGGTAGGTAATACATATCGTGAAATTATGATTACTTGTTTACTCCATTTACTGAAATTTATATACTATAGGTCCAAAATCGCCGTAATAAAATTTATTATATGTTTATATGCCATGGAAGTTTCAATGTAAGAGTTTCTGTAATACGAAGAGTACATGAGTACTTCCCTCTGTATAATTTATATAGTATTTAACGACTGATGTGCTACTGAAATGTTTCCAGTGCACGTTCATTGTGCCCAGGTCGGCCGCTGATGGTAGCACAGTAGTATCTAGTAAGGATTACTATCCAATTAGTAACTCTTGGTGGCACAGTTTTCTAGAGACATCCAAGTTGCTCGGCACGGTAGCTCAGCGTGTTCGGTCAGATGGTTTAGCTACCCTCTGTAATAAAAAAACTGAGCGAACGGATCAACGAACAACCTGAACGGGTGTCATTGAACATCCGTCAAGAACAAATTCAAGGAACAATATAGAATAAAGTGAGATAAAAAGAAGAGAATGGTAATGTGCTTGCTTAGCATGCAACGGGCCCTGGTTCGATTCCCGTCTGGGTTGGAGATTTTCTACGCTCGTGGTCTGGGTGTTGTGTTGTCCTTAGCGTCAGTCATCATCACCGTCACGCAAGTCGCCCAATGTGGGGTCACCTCAAATTAGACTTGCTATCCAGCGGCCGAAATTCCATGGAGTCTCCCGACCATCAGTGCCACACGATCGTTTCATTTTATGTAAAAATTTTTAGTGAATGGCGGGTTTTAGGTGTCACACTAGAGTACAGAACGACGAGATTAAAGCACTGTGGGTGTGGAAATCGACAATGGGCAACACTAGACATAGAAAATTTTTCTTTCCTTTTGTAAGGAGAGCGGCTTCTGTGTTTTTGTGAGATATAACTAAAGACTGCAATGTATTTAGAGTAAGATAAAAAGCAAAGGCTTCTTTCCGAGCATCGGCATTTTTAGTAATATTGGGAAGAGTGTTGCATCTTGGAACACTTTTCAGACTTTGGCCTCTAGCCAGCACTGTAATAGAAGTTTAATATATTTTTTATTCCATTTCGAAATGATAGCATTTATTTTATATGTGCTGCAACTTTTTTTCTGAAGTTAAAAACTCCCCGGAGAATTAACGTCTTTCCAAACATGAAAAAGTTTTCCAAGGTACAACATGGTCATGCGCCTAGGAGCAAATTTATATTCAAATTTAAAAGTGTAGTAATTGAGAAAATCTTCTCAATTATGTATTTAGTAGTCTATGTGTTACTCTGCTACACACCAATAATCAGTAATCGAAATAAAATAAAGGAGTCATATAATCAGAAACCAGTAAGAAGTTAAAAACAGTTTGAAACAGAAGCTAATAGCAACTAACACAACTTGCCAATTTAAAGACAGGGAAAATCGCTAACACATTAGAAACCTCAGTTCATTTTAAAATATCCACTGTTCCATGGCTGGAGCCTTTTTCCATTTCGAGGTATAACATGGTGCCCAGCTGACTAAGTACGGCTTAACCGACGGAGCGTTATGTAGCTTAAGAATTTACAGAATTTTACTCTCCACAAAATTCTGTAACTGAAGAATTAACAATATTCCCCAAACAGATTTCATTTATGACACAGCAGCTACATATGTAAAACGCATAATATTTACAAACGGTGCACGAAACACAATCTCATCTCTCACATCAACGGAAACAGTAGAAAATGCCGTTAAGTGCTTATGGCAGCCTCTAGTGCGCATTCCTTAATGTGATTCTGGAATCGGTCACTAGATTGAAACACCGAGTAGGAAACATCATGAGTTCATAGGTGCACAGTTCTCCAGGTACAACATTCTCTCGTTAATAATATGGTAATTTATAACTTATTTAGAAAACTCAGTCGAAAAGTAATTCTTGTAATTGACCATGTGAACAGATTAGTACTGGCTGTAGCTGGTTGTTAATTTACTATACAGAGGCGGCCAGCAGAGGCTTCTTATGCCTACTGATGTTCAGAGTGGATCCGCACTCCAGCCACAACATTTAAGAGGTTATTCAGGGACATTACTTACATGCATGTCTGAAAGAACAGACGCTATTGACGAACCGAAACTGTACTAAATTCTTCGAAATTAATTAGATAACTGCGAATTCCTTGACATCAGCTGTATTAGGTACAGATCTATTTCTCCCTACAGGGATATTATCCTAGCATGTTGATATACGGGACCTGTGGTATCCAGTGGCTCGTTACGGAGGAATAACGCAATTATGATTTATTCAGTTTGTTAAGCGCTGTTGTCTTTGCTTCGTGACAGCCCATACACTTCTCTATCCACTCGCTAACTGCTTGTCCGTCCAACCACAGAACCTCTGCCGGCCAGAGTGGCCGAGCGGTTCGAGGCGCTACAGTCTGGAACCGCGCGACCGCTACAGTCGCAGGTTCGAATCCTGCCTCGGGCATGGATGTGTGTGATGTCCTTAGGTTAATTAGGTTTAAGTTGTTCTAAGTCTAGGGGACTGATGACCTCAGATCTTAAGTCGCTTAGTGCTGTAAGTAGGCTGTTTAGGTTTTTATGTTGGTAACGCCACGTAGCGCTCTGTATGCAGTCTGTGTCTGGTTGGCATTGTTGGAATATTCGCTATTGTATTGTCGGGCAGTTGGATGTACACAGCGCGTAGCGTTGCGCAGTTGGAGGTGAGCCGCCAGCAGTGGTGGATGTGGGGAGAGAGATGGCAGAATTTTGAGAGCGGACGATCTGGACGTGTGTCCATCAGAAATAGTAAATTTGTAATAGTGTGATGACTTTTGAATATTATTAAGGGAAATACATTCTTTTTTCTCTATCAAAACCTTTCATTTGCTAACTATGGCTATCAGTATTTAGTGCCTTCAGTAGTAAGAATCTCTTATTTAGCTGGCAATATTGGCAGCGAGCTGTACTGCAGTAGTTCGAGTAACGAAGATTTTTGTGAGGTAAGTGATTCATGAAAGGTATAGGTTATTGTTAGTCAGGGCCACTCTTTTGAAGTGATTATTGAAAGTCAGATTGCGTTGCTAAAAACATTGTGTGTCAGTTTAGTGATGACCAGAATAAGTAAAGAGAGAAATGTCTGAGTAAGTTCAGTTTTGCTCAGCTGTTTGAAAATGAAATAACGTAAGGTGTTTACCAGCACAGTAATTCATAAATTTTTCTAAGGGGATGTTTCAGTGCCTAGAGCCAGAAGAGAAGTTATCCTCGAAAAGCCTCCGAAATTTTGTCTGCTGACTTCGGCTTCACCGACATTAAGGGTCATTCACCTGCCCCTAACGATGTGCTGTATGTAATCCTTAACATCTTTAAACATCACATGCCAGATTTTCATATTCTCTTGCTCGCTGTGCACAAACTATTAATCCTACAGAAAAAAATAAACAGAATTATTTGTGGAAAATTCAGTGTAGTTTAATTTTGTACTGGGGTCCGTTCACGTTAGAAGTATTCCAACTACTCAAGAAAAAACGTCAAACTTGACCTTCAAACGCGGTTCTCTTGATCAACTCGAAAACTGTGGCCTCCATCAAATATCCCAGTGCAAAATTTAACTACATTAAATTTACTACAAAAAGGTACTGTTCATGTTTTCTGTAGAACTAATAGTTTACGCGTAGTGAATGAGAGAGGATATGAAAATCTCGCGCGTGGGTTTTGGAGGCATTGTGGGTTGGATAAAACCCAGCTTTAGGGACAGCTGAATTACCTTGTACAATTTAGGTTGTTCTACATTCTTGAAATTTCTCCTTCATGATGATATTCATAGAACACAAGTGTGGTTGACTGTATGAAGGAATGAATGAATGAACGTCAGTTCAAAAAATTCGATCGATGGAGATGACACAGTCGTTATTTAAAAAAAAAAATTCTTATTAAAATTTAGTCTTGATCGCACCACGTGTGCTACAAGAACGTAGGTGACCGGTTCCGGTCATATCACAAGACCATAATTAGACCTGAAATTTGATTTAGAAAGTAATAGAAACCTTACTAGATTGACAATAAAATATGACAAAATGCTTATATGGATAAAATACAATAAGATTTGTTATACCCATGGCATCCTTCGAAGATGGTGGTTGGAGCACTCTTCTCAGCTGCTGTGATGTCAACTGGTGTCAGCAAGTGACGGGCATACGCTTAAGTACGAAGATGCTCCGCCTACCTCTTCTCCCTCTATTCACGTCAACCAACCAGTGTAAAACGGGTTCACATAATCATCAAAACGTAAAAAAACAAAGTACTACAATAACATAAAAGTAGTTATGTATAAAATATCTCTTTACATCCATGGAACTACTTGAATATTGTATAAAAAATCAAGTAAAAGCTTTAAAATAACTGTACAGACGATGAATACTCAGGTGAAGGTCTTTGGCATTGCCACTTTAATTCGATATGTGATTTCTGACTCGACCATGTACGCCATAGCACCCAGTTGTATCCATTGCAGAAACATACCTTAGAACAGTAAGTAAACATTTATATCACAATCGTAAACTTCCAACTAGAAATATGACTAAATATGACTCCATTTTCAATAAATCAGTTTTGTTGTTGTTGTTGTCTTCAGTCCAGAGACTGGTTTGATGCAGCTCTCCATGCTACTCTATCCTGTGCAAGCTGCTTCATCTCCCAGTGCCTACTGCAACCTACATCCTTCTGAATCTGCTTAGTGTATTCATCTCTTGGCCTCCCTCTACGATTTTTACCCTCCACGCTGCCCTCCAATGCTAAATTTGTGATCCCTTGATGCCTCAAAACATGTCCTACCAACCGATCCCTTCTTCTAGTCAAGTTGTGCCACAAACTTCTCTTCTCCCCAATCCTGTTTAATACCTCCTCATTAGTTACGTGATCTATCCACCTTATCTTCAGCATTCTTCTGTAGCACCACATTTCGAAAGCTTCTATTCTCTTATTGTCCAAACTAGTTATCGTCCATGTTTCACTTCCATACATGGCTACACTCCAAACAAACACTTTCATAAACGACTTCCTGATACATAAATCTATATTCGATGTTAACAAATTTCTCTTCTTGAGAAACGCTTTCCTTGCCATTGCCAGTCTACATTTTATATCCTCTCTACTTCGACCATCATCAGTTATTTTACTTCCTAAATAGCAAAACTCCTTTACTACTTTAAGTGTCTCATTTCCTAATCTAATTCCCTCAGCATCACCCGATTTAATTTGACTACATTCCATTATCCTCGTTTTGCTTTTGTTGATGTTCATCTTATATCCTCTTTTCAAGACACTGTCCATTCCGTTCAACTGCTCTTCCAAGTCCTTTGCCGTCTCTGACAGAATTACAATGTCATCGGCGAACCTCAAAGTGTTTATTTCATCTCCGTGAATTTTAATACCTACTTCAAATTTTTCTTTTGTTTCCTTTACTGCTTGCTCAATATACAGATTGAATAACATCGGGGAGAGGCTACAACCCTGTCTCATTCCCTTCCCAACCAGTGCTTCCCTTTCATGCCCCTCGACTCTTATGACTGCCATCTGGTTTCTGTACAAATTGTAAATAGCCTTTCGCTCCCTGTATTTTACCCCTGCCACCTTCAGAATGTGAAAGAGAGTATTCCAGTCAACATTGTCAAAAGCTTTCGCTCCCTGTATTTTACCCCTGCCACCTTCAGAATGTGAAAGAGAGTATTCCAGTCAACATTGTCAAAAGTTTTCTCTAAGTCTACAAATGCTAGAAACGTAGGTTTGCCTTTTCTTAATCTTTCTTCTAAGATAAGTCGTAAGGTCAGTATTGCCTCACGTGTTCCAACATTCCTACGGAATCCAAACTGATCCTCCCCGATGTCCGCATCTACCAGTTTTTCCGTTCGTCTGTAAAGAATTCGCGTTAGTATTTTGCAGCTGTGACTTATTAAACTGATAGTTCGGTAATTTTCACATCTGTTAGCACCTGCTTTCTTTGGGATTGGAATTATTATATTCTTCTTGAAGTCTGAGGGTATTTCACCTGTCTCATACATCTTGCTCACCAGTTGGTAGAGTTTTGTCATGACTGGCTCTCCCAAGGCCGTCAGTAGTTCTAATAGAATGTTGTCTACCCCGGGGGCCTTGTTTCGACTCAGGTCTTTCAGTGCTCTGTCAAACTCTTCACGCAGTATCTTACCTCCCATTTCGTCTTCATCTACATCCCCTTCCATTTCCATAATATTGTCCTCAAGTACATCGCCCTTGTATAAACCTTCTATATACTCCTTCCACCTTTCTGCCTTCCCTTCTTTGCTTAGAACTGGGCTGCCATCTGAGCTCTTGATATTCATACACATGGTTCTTTTCTCTCCAAAGGTCTCTTTAATTTTCCTGTAGGCAGTATCTATCTTACCCCTAGTGAGATAAGCTTCTACATCCTTACATTTGTCCTCTAGCCATCCCTGCTTAGCCATTTTGCACTTCCTGTCGATCTCATTTTTGAGACGTTTGTATTCCTTTTTGCCTGCTTCATTTACTGCATTTTTATATTTTCTCCTTTCGTCAATTAAATTCAATATTTCTTCTGTTACCCAAGGATTTCTAGTAACCCTCGTCTTTTTACCTACTTTATCCTCTGCTGCCTTCACTACTTCATCCCTCAGAGCTACCCATTCTTCTTCAACTGTGTTTCTTTCCCCCATTGCTGCCAATTGTTCCCTTATGCTCTCCTTGAAACTCTGTACAATCTCTGGTTCTTTCAGCTTATCCAGATCCCATGTCCTTAAATTCCCACCTTTTTGCGGTTTCTTCAGTTTTAACCTACAGGTCATAACCAATAGATTGTGGTCAGAGTCCACATCGGCCCCTGGAAATGTCCTACAATTTAAAACCTGATTCCTAAATCTCTGTCTTACCATTATATAATCTATCTGATACCTTTTAGTATCTCCAGGATTCTTCCATGTATACAACCTTCTTTTATGATTCTTGAATCATCAGTTTTATGACATTATGACAGTTTTATGAGATTTAAAAATATGTATATAATATCATACCACTTGCAGTTGATCATTCCATTATTACATACAGTATATTCCCAATGGCAAATAAAGTTAATATAAGACAGACTGAATCTAGCATATACTTGCAGTCGAGTGATAACTCACATATCGAATTGATGCCGCAATGCCAAAGACCTTCACAACATCGTTGACTTTGAAACCATTGTGGTAGTAGCACCTTAGCCCATAAAGGATACACTGAGTATACAACGTCTGTACAGTTATTTTAAAAGCTCTGAGCACTATCGGACTTAACGTCTGTGGTCATCAGTCCCCTAGAACTTAGAACTACTTAAACGTAACCAACCTAAGGACTTGACACACATCCATGCCCGAGGCAGGATTCGAATCTGCGACCATAGCAGTCACACGGTTCCAGACTGAAGCGCCGAGAACCGCACAGTTATTTTAAAGCTTTTAATTGATATTTTATACAATATTAAAGTAGTTTCATGGCTGTAAAGAGATATTTTATTTCATAACTACTTTTATGTTATTACTGTACTTTGTTTTTTTTTACGTTTTGACGATTATGTGAAGCCGTTTTACACTGGCTGGTTGACGTGAGGTAGAGGGAGAAGAGGTAGGCGGAGCATCTTTGTATTTATGCGGATGCCCGTCACTTGCTGGCACCAGTTGACATCACAGCAGCTGAGAAGAGTGCTCCACCTACCATCTTCGAAGAATGCCATGGGTATAACAAATCTTATTGTATTTTATCCATATAAGCATTTTGACACATTTTATTGTCAATCTAGTAAGGTTTGTATTACTTTCTAAATTACATTACAGGTCTGATGATGGTCATGTGATAACACCGAAAGCGGTCACCTATGTTCTTCTAGCACACGTGGTGCGATCAAGACTGAATAAAAATGTTTATTAATATTGTTCAGAGTCGTTATTGGTACAACGGAATTTGGTTTCGCGTACTATTTTAGGCGTCCTCAATTCACTGTAGCACGTCGGCCCTCCCTCCTCCTCCAGCTGGTAAACACGACGGTGACCAGGACGGCCAGCCCAGACAGTGGGGCTCCAGCGGAGGTCCCGGCGGCGCTGGCTGCGCGGACCGCGGACAGGTCGTGACCGCGGCGTCTCACGGCCGCCGGCCGTGCAGCGCGCTCGTGCCCTGCCGCATCGGCGCATGCGCGCGAACCGCTCTGGGAACGACGAACGTGCAACAATGCGCCATTACTCACCAGTTTGGGGCCCATTAAGGCGCGCCGGTAGCACGACCTGGCTCCAGCCGCGACGGCTCCATTCATCCCCGGCGGGATGCGCCACCGAGCCTGCACGCCCGACACGCTCGGCCACCGCCGTGGCATCGCGAACGCTGGTAAGCTACTGGCTGCGACGTGCCCGCCAGCCGGGCCCCGACGCGACGGCGGGCAGGTGGTCAACTACCGGGCATGCGTGTTTACCGTGAGCGCAATGGACCAGCGCCATAATTTTCTCCTTCGATGTGGCAGGCGACAGAAGTCCGTATAGCAGCAACAACTGGGAAACACCTTGAAATTTCATTTCTGTAGAACTTTCAACGCTGTCCAGCTAAACGCACGAGAGAAAATCAAAAGGCAAAGGCATATTTTTCTAAGAATGAAAGTTTATAGGAAAAACAGAACTGCAAGTATATCTACATCTATATCCGTACTCCGCAAGCGTGGTGGAGAGTGCTTCTCCTACCACTGTCTGTTGCCCCCTTCCTGCCATTAGCGAACAGCGCGTGGGAAGAGTGATCGTCGGTAAAGCTCAGTGTTCATTCTAATTTTTCGAATTATCTCGTTGTTGTTACACTACTGGCCATTAAAATTGCTACACCACCAAGATGACGTGCTACAGACGCGAAATTTACCCGGCATGAAGATGCTGTGATATGCAAATGACTGATTAGCTTTTCAGAGCATTCACACAAGGTTGGCGCCGGTGGCGACACCTACAACGTGCTGACATGAGGAAACTTTCCAACCGATTTCTCATACACAAACAGCAGTTGACCGGCGTTGCCTGCTGAAACGTTGTTGTGATGCCTCGTGTAAGGAGAAGAAATGCGTACCGTCGCGTTTCCGACTTTGATAAAGGTCGGATTGTAGCCTATCGCGATTGTGGTTTATCGTATCGCGACATTGCTGCTCGCGTTGGTCGAGATCCAATGACTGTTAGCAGAATATGGAATCGGTGGGTTCAGGAGGGTAATAACGAACGCCGTGCTCGATCCCAACGGCCTCGTATCACTAGCAGTCGATATGACAGGCATCTTATCCGCATGGCTGTAACGGATCGTGCAGCCACGTCTCGCTTCCCGAGTCAACAGATGGGGACGTTTGCAAGACAACAACCATATGCACGAAAGGTTCGACGACGTTTGCACCAGCATGGACTATCAGCCCGGAGACCATGGCTGCGGTCACCCTTGACGCTGCATCACAGACAGGAGCGCCTGTGATGGTGTAATCAACGACGAACCTGGGTGCACGAATGGCAAAACGTCATTTTTCCGGATGAATCCAGGTTCTGTTTACAGCATCATGATGGTAGCATCCGTGTTTGGCGATATCGCGGTGAACGCACATTGGAAGCGTGTATTCGTCATCGCCATACTGGTGTATCACCCGGCGTGATGGTATGGGGTGCCATTGGTTACACGTCTCGGGCACCTCTTGTTCGCATTGACGGCACTTTGAACAGTGGACGTTACATTTCAGATGTGTTACGACCCGTGGCTCTACCCTTCATTCGACCCCAGCGATACCCTACGTTTCAGCAGGATAATGCACGACCGTATGATGGAGGTCCTGTACGGGATTTTCTGGATACACAAAATGGTCGACTGCTGCTCTGGCCAGCACATTCTCGACGTTTCTCACCAATTGAAAACGTCTGGTCAATGGTGGCTGAGCAACTGCCTCGTCACGATACGCCAGTCACTACTCTTGATGAACTGTGGTATCGTGTTGAAGCTGCATGAACAGCTGTACCTCTACACGCCATCCAAGCTCTGTTTGAGCAGGCGTATCAAGGCCGTTATCAAGGCCAGAGGTGGTTGTTCTGGGTACTGATTTCTCAGGATCTAAGCACCCATATTGCGTGAAAATGTAATCACGTGTCAGTTCTAGTATAATATATTTGTCCAATGAATACCCTTTTATGATCTGCATTTCTTCTTGTTGTGGCAATTTTAATGGCCAGTAGTGAATTTCGCGAGGCGTATTTGACAGAAGCAACATGTTGCCCAACTCTTCCCGGCATGTACTCTCTTCGAACTTCAATAGCAGACCCCTCCCTGATGCACAACACCTGTCTTATATTGTCTACCAATGGAATTTGTTGAGATCGGCAATAACAGTATCATACCGACTAAACGACATCGAGAGGATACGTGCCGCTCTTCTTTGGTCCTCTTTATCTAGTCTATTAATCCAGCCACGTAAGATTGCTGATGTGCAGTACTCATTTTTTGTAAGCCATATCGTGGATGAATTTACATTCCTGGATGGCCGCTACATACACACACACACACACACACCAACCGACAGGCCGAAAAACTTATTGTGTGTAGACGCTTTGGCCAATCGACCGACCAACTTCAGTAGTCGGCCGTCGATTGGGTATGACAACACTATAGGCGACCCCCACAACCACTTAACCCGGCCCCCACCACCCCTTCACACAACAAATTGTGCCGTGTGTAGAGCTAGGCACTGTCGTGCCAACGGCGCGACAAACGTTCGGCTTTTGACACTACGGCGCCGTAATCGCTGAATTAAGTCGGTCGGGAAGTGTGTAGGCTGCACACGATATCGGTCACTCCGTCGGAGTGACATTCGGTTGGTGGGTGTTTAGGGCTCTTTAAGATCCTTCCCATGAAGTGTGCGGACGGTACACCTCGATAGCTGCGCGGTCAGCGCGTCGATTTGCCTAGCGAAGGGACCCGGGTTCGATTCCCATCCCAGTCAGCGATTTTTCTCCGCTTAGGGACTGGATGCTGGGTTGTCCTTACGTTTGTATCGCCATCACTGACATTTCACTAATGAAATGGCTGAATACGTACATACCGACAGCCAATACAACCAAAAGACAAATAACTCTCCGGATGATTACACCTCTGTATTTTACGGTAGCTGGTCCTTCCAGTGTTCTGTCGCCAGTAGTGTAATCATAGAGTAGTGGATTTCTTCACCTATTCATGAGCAGTACGTTACATTTATTGATGTCCAAGATCAACTACCAGACACTGCAGCGATTATGGACTCTCTGTAGGTCTTCCTACAATTCAGTACAGTTCTCTACCGTTGCTACCTTATTATAGATAGCTGCATCATCTACGAATAGTATTATCGAGCTTCTGCCGATACACTGGATTGTTTACTTATAAAGTGAATAGGAGCAATACGGGAAAACTTTAAGAGATGACAGTATTGACTAAATAAAAAACAAAAAGGTGGCAATCAAGACAAATTATTGACAGTAGCTGCAAGTGGGCGCTGACTTAAATCAACGGGAAAAGTTGAAAATTTGTGCCGGATCAATACTTGAACTAGGGTCTCCCGCTTACTACGCATATGCACTGACCACTGTACCATTTTTTTATCTCATTTTGTTCGTTATTGTTGGTTCAAATTTAATCGGGGCGGACGTCACGTAACGCTTGTTCAAGTTAATCGTCGATCCATTAACTCAGTTTTTTTTTCTTTTTTTTATTTCAGAGGTCGGCTAACCGTCTGACCGAACACGCTTTTTTTTATCTCATTTCGTTCGTTGTTGGTCGCTGAATTTGTTCGGGGCGGACGTCCCATGACGCTTGTTCAAATTAATCGTTTATCCATTAGGTTAGTTTTTATTATTATTATTATTATTATTACAGAAGGCTGCTAACCCTCTGACCGAACACGCTGAGCTACCGTGCCGGCTGACTACGTGGACACAGCAGTCATCGTATCTGCACGGACTATCCTATATCCTATCACGCCCCCCGTCAGCCTAAATTCTCAACTCATAGGTACACTACAGATGCAATGTCCCTTGCCCATTATCCTCATTACTCGTTGCATTTAGCAGATTCCAGTAACAGTTGGATGGTGGTGTGCATCTGCACTGAAGTGATCAATTGATCGTCCTCATCGTAATCATATACGTGGCGTCTGTTCTTTTGGACATGTCTTTCGGAGATGTGATTCGTCGTGTATACTGTAATTAGTAACGTTCGTATAATACTTCCTTGGGGTACTCCTGAAATTATATGTGTCGATTTTGTTCCTTTAAGGACGACTTGTTGAGTTCCGTTGCAAAGAAGTCCTGAATAGTCACAAATCTGATCCGATAGTCGATGAGCTCGTAATGCGTAACTACATTCAATATAACATAATTTATCTACATGTAACATACTTTCTCTTCATCATGTCCTTCAACCTCTACGCAACTAGTCCATCTCCTTACAAACTTCCTTACTCCATTCTGGACGAAGCTTTGGAACATGGTTCACGTTCACCCTTGCGCTGCCTCCACAACTTCGTCATCCGACGAAAAGTTGAATTGACTCAGGTGTTCCTTCATTAGACCAAAAAAGTGAAAATCACTGTGTGTGCTCTGACAACTCGAAACAAAGCTTTTGCATTCAGTGGATTCTTTTACCGGCTGTACAAGGGCAGGTTCTATCCTGAAGTAAAATCTTCCCTCACCTCTTTGTTTTGATTTAGGGTTTCGTATGTCGCAGAACCTCTCAGCAGCTGTCACTGTTCACTGTTCACCGTTTAACGTTTAGAAATGTAACGAATCAACAGTGATCCTCTCATATCGAAAAACTTTGTCGTCATCATCTTCACAGCAGAGGTTTTGTTTCTAAACTACTTTGCTGTACACGAAGATTGTTCTTTCCAAACCTTGCTCTAGCGCGTAGTCTGTGGTTCGTAGTGATGGTTCCACGTCTCATCAATGCGATTGAGAAAGTCCTGTTCCTCCTTTTCAAAACGCCTCAGATGTAACATGACATTCCCAAACGCTCCTATTTGTCTGTCACGTGAGTTGTTACTCGTTGAGTAGAAACTTTGCCATAGTTCGGAGCTTCACTGACGACTTTAAGTGATGAAGCATGGCTTGTCTTCAACTCATACATACAATTTCACAAAATTAACAAAGAAATATTCAGGGGAGGGGGGAGGGGGCGGGGCGAACTGTGCCATCGCCCAGGGCGGCAGATTTTTGGGGGCGGCATATTCGTCTTGCATAAATAAAGAAATGTGAGAATAAGTTGGAAAAACAAATTATACATAAAATCAAGGGTCTTACTGAAAATTATCTACGCTTCAGATACAGTGTGTTCCGATTGACGAAAGAAACGTTGACTGCCACGCAAAATTGATATACACAATAGTTTTATGTGCGTCTAAAATAAAGAAATTAGTATATAATCATATTATATTCTGTTACTCTTGCTCAAAAAGACGTTTCATTTGTCGTATATATAAAACCACTGGTTGTTGTCTCGTTCCCATAACGGTATCGTGAAATTGGTGATTGCCGGATCGCGCCAGTGTTCGCGAGTTAAAAAAAACAAACTTTAAGAACGAAGTATTTGGATACTATTTAGTTACTTAACTGTATTTGTACGAATCTTACACAGACTTCCACAAGTCTGCTTACGACAAGGAGCAATTTTAAACACAATAATACATTCACTGTGGAGTTCTTCATTTGCTACGATAACGAGGATGTTTCAGAATATGTCCTCTGTCTTTCTCTTTAGTTTGTATTAAGTTTATGCATAACAATTTCAAATACATTAGAGCGCCGATTATCTGAACGTCGGTCAACCGAACGACCGCTTGACCGAACTGTGTACTCGCTCGCACCTGTTACTCTCCCACCCTACCGTCCATCATCCCCCTCACTCCCAAACCAAGCAATAGATTTCTACGAATGTGATGAAGAAGACGTTGATGAATGGATGAATATCGATGATGCAGATCTAGGACACCAAATCATGCAGGGCAGCGATATTGTAAACGTCGTCACTGATAAAGATGACGCCGCCAGCATCTCATCAATCAGTGCTCCAGAAAGTGAAAACGAAAGTATACCAACAGCGTCTGAGGCGTTCACTTGTGTAGATACTGCCTTGCGATGGTTTGAAGCCCAAGATGAAAGTGATCAGTTTCAGACATCTGTAATGAAAAAAGTACGTGACTTAGCTGCTCGAAAGAGCGTAGTGCTTAGACAGACCGAAATAAAGGATGTTTTAAACGTTAATTTTGTATGCTGTGTATTGTTCATGCAAAATACGAATGTAATATGTATATATTTTTGTTTAATAAACTGTGCCATATACTATAGATTCCTACTGAAGTTGCCTTTTATGTTACTTTGTAATACTAAAAGAGATGTCTGTTTTTATGAATAAATTTACTGTACAGTACTTCTTTTTGGCAAATAAACATGTATAGTTCGATTATCCGATCAAACCAGTTTTCCGAACACCCATGTCCCCCAATTACTTCAGATAATCGACGCTCTACTACTGGTATTTAGATTACTGTAAAAAAATCAAAAAATCTATGAAGCATGTGCATTAAAAAGCCTAAGATTGTTTTGATCGTTCATATTTTTCTGAAACGAAAAGCAGATCTTACATTACACATAATCCATTCAAAATTATAAGTTTGTTTGACATTAGCGTTAAAACTTCGAATGCTTCATGAAGAGCTGAAATTGTGTTTGAAATGTTGAACAATTTGCAAATAAATGAGTAAAATCAACGGCAAAATATGGATATTTTCTTTTAGAGGTTTTAGACAATGAATTCTTGGTCTTAGTGTTTGAGTTTACACGACAAATATTTTTGGGAGTTGGTAACCGTGCACATTGGATACGCTGCTCTCAGTTAACAGTTCATTATATAGCAACAATGGTCACTTGCCTTGTTTGTTAATAGTTGAGTGGCGAGTTAAGTGTTTGATATAGTGGTCGACCCATGGATTGTGGCACTAATATAGGTTTGTATGTGGTTCAGTTATTAGAAACATATTTTATTTGCCAGACACAACTTACTTTCGTCTATTAGCTTCGAACAACAGTGATGTACGTAAAGACAGTTCTGTCACCGCTCGTATCATTCCTTTTGGAGGCTGTTCAGTAAGGCAATAACGATTGTGTTAAAAGTTGATAATTGTACGTTCAGCTGGCAGTGCCAACGTATTATTATCTTTGTGTGAAAACGCTTTCTCGCTGTGACCTGACGTGTTTTCTTTAGGCTGTTAAGTTATGCGAATGTTATAAACTGTTGCAATGTCTGACGGCAGGAAGCGCATTTCAGGCAGCCAGTATAGGAAAAGATGAGCGAAAAGATAAAATGTAGAAAAAATATTGGTATTTTCGTTACATAAATTTTTCCAACCGAAAGAAGATTTTGATCAGAATGATCCAAGCACAAAAATCAGATACAGACGTAAATGAGGGTAAGCCTTCGGTAGATGAAGATGTGCCTTCAACGTCGCAAAGTAAACATGACATTGTGTGCAAGCTCATTCTAGCAAGCGCTCATCTGACACTCAAACTGCCAGTGATATAATTGATTCAGATTCTGCACAATGGCCTGACAAAAATAATGATTTTGTTAGGACAATGAAAGCCAAAAGGTGGCCTCCAGAACAAATAACGGAATTTGGAAGCTGCCCTAAGGATGATTCTAATCGTCGCTTTACGTCTAAAAATTACAGTTACAGTTTGTGCAATGGTGAAATTGTTCAGAGGAAATGGTTAGCTTATTTAAAAAGCGCATGTGCTGTTTTTTGTTTCAGCTGTAAACTTTTTTCGAACATTAAAATATTATTGACTTCAGGTGTTTATAATAACTGGCGCCACATTTCTGAGACATAACAAGGCAGGTCCCAAGTGCACGTAGAATCGCACCGAAAGTGAGCGGAACTCGACAGAAGATCAAAATGTGGCAATACTGTCGATGCGCGAACCCTGCATATATTCAATGCAGAAACCCGGTGTTGGAAAGGTGTAATCGAATGTTTTTGGCTGAACAGTGTCTTCCCTGAAGAGGAACTTCAGACGAACTGTTCACTCACAGCAATGGCAATTTCTTAAAATTGGTCGAATTTATTTGGTGAATTTGACTCAATTCTCGGTTAACATATAAGGAGAACAACGCGTGGTGAAAATTAGTCTCGTCGTTATCTGATCAGAAACATAGAAAATGAAATAATTCAAATTCTCCATCAAAAAATTAAAAGCAAAACGTTGTCTTTATTGAGATCTGCTACATATTATAGTTTAATTTTTGTCTGTACACCAGATATTTATGGTGTTGAGCAAATGACAATGGTAGTGCGTTTTGTGAATGCAACTTCTACTGATCTTGACATGTGCGATGTAAATTAGAGAACATTTACTTGGATTTGTACCTGTAAGGGATACGTCTGTTTTGGGGTTTACAGAGATAGTCTTAAACAGCTAGAAGAAATGGAAATACCTTTGGAGGACATGAGGGGTCAGCTTTATGGTAACGGTAATAACATGAAAGGCAAGAACATAGGAATGCAAAATAGGACTGTAGATATATATCCCAAGGGGTATGTTTCCTGCAGTAGTCATTCCTTAAATCTAGTTGTGAATGATGCCGCAAAGGCATCATACTATAAAGTTTCATTCTTTTGTTTTGAGAGAAAAATTTAAGATTTCTTCTCTGCGCCTTCGCGAAGCTGCACTGTCCTCAATGATCATATATCTACTCTAACGCTGAAAGCACTAAGTACGACAAAATGGGAAATTAGAATCAATGCAATCGCTCCTCTCAACTATAACATAGGGGAGGTTGTGATGCCCTAGTTGAAATAAACGAAAACGAAAATACAGATAGAATGGGTGCACATGAGGCGTTTAGTTTGGCAAACCTTATTCATCATTTTACGTTCTTTGTACAGTGGTAGTATGGTATGATGTATTACTCCATATCAATGTTGTCAGCATACAAAGTATTACCACGGATATATCGGAAGCTGTTGACTTACTCGGAAAGATAACAGAGAATTTCATAAACTGCTGGGAGGACTCCAAATTCCAAGATTATCTGCTTCACGCTAAGATATTGGCAACCCAGCTAGGTATAGAAAACTCAGTCGTAGGTGGTACAGCACAGATACGAAAGCGGAGGAAGAAACAGTTCCAATACGAGGGAGAGGATGAGAAAATTAAAAACCAACAATTGGTGTAAAAAGTAGATTTTTATTTTAAACTACTGCATGTTATAATATGCGCTCTCAGTGAGAGATTTCAACAGCTCAAAATCATACTGATTTTTTTCATTTTCTGTATGACATTACTACAATTATGGATAAGTCACCTCACGTTCTAACTGAGAAGTGTTCCAAGCTCTGCGATAGTTTTAGTCACGGAGAGGCTAAGGACATCAGTCTGCTCGATTTTAAAGATGAAATTAAAGAAGTGTCAACGTTTGTGAAGCCTGGTAGAGCGCCAACTGAAACGCTGAAACTCATACAAGAATATGGCTTTGCCCCTTACGTAAGTCTAGCATTACGAATTTTGCTGACGCAACCGGTGACAGTGGCAAGTGGAGAACGAAGTTTTTCGAAGCTTTAACTGATAAAAACGTATCTGAGGTCAACAATGGGCTAGGCACGACTGAGTGGGCTAGCAACGCTGTCGACTGAACATGACTTAGCTGAAGCGTTGGATTTGAACAAAGTCATACAGGAGTTCGCTGGTGCCTAAGGAAGAAAAATGTATCATGTAGGGAAGTGTTTCACACATGTTTTTCATTAATTTTAGATTTTATTGATTTATGTATGTCATACCTTTCGAGTCATTTGCGTAGTGTAGATTTATTGTAGGGTATGCCTACATTTTTTTGTCTAGTGGCGAAATAAGGTGACAAATGTCATCGCCTGTGCAGACTAATTGTTGGGGGACATTTTTATTGTTCTCTGAGGTATTTTTAAATCAATTAATCGTTAGTGTCGATGTTAACAATAGTAACAGTAGATTATATCGATTATAAATATTTATTCTTCATTTATGAGGCCATATGATCCGTAGTTGCATTACAATTCTTGAGGGTATTTTTGTTCTGCAGTTGCAACTACAAAAATGCGTGATATTTTTCAACAGACGCGTTTCGCTTTATTGTGGTAACGCATCATTAGTGGCCTAAAATTAATTTATTTACATTTTGATTTGCCTTTAGATCGAAAAACATTTCTTTAAGAATGTGTTGATTTGTTCTTACGGTGATTTTAGCTTGATTTGTCGCATACATCGAGAAATGCTATCTGCTAGCACATCGTTGTTTTTCTGCATTTGACACTGATAATTTTGGTCTAATTTTTAGTTGTTCTGCAGCACTATGCATTTCTTATGTTTTTTACAGCACAATTTTTCGCACGCCACTGTTTTCTTTTCTTTTTTTTTACATCTAAGTGTTGTGGTATTTGTTTTGTAGTGGCGCCGACATAACGTTTCCACTACTTTGTCTTTGACCTACAACCTTTCTTTAAATATTTTTTATATTTTTATTAAATAATTGTATGTGTGTAATTCTATTTAATTATGTTGCTGTGTATTTATATACTGTGTAAGAGTAGGAAGGAATAGTGAAGGAGGAAATTTTTTTCTGTGTAGCGGAGGAAGAAATCCATGATGAGTGGACATAAGTGTATAGTAGTGTCATGGAATGTGAGATAGAGGAGAAGGTGAGGAGCAAGAAGTGAAATGAAATTGTGAAAGAGGGAGGGGGATTGCGGAAGAGTGCTAGGGGCTAAAAGATGAAAAAGACTCTTCATGCAAGTTCATCATAGAAACTTTATGTTGGCAACACTACACAACTCAAACCACAACACATACTTTGAAGTACAAAAAAAAACAAAAAAAAAAACGGAATACAGTGGCGTGCGTAAAAGTGTGCTCTAAAAAACAACAGATTTATAGCACTGCAGAACAACTTAAAAGTAGACCAAAATTTCAGTGTCTAATGTAGAAAAACAATGATGTGCTAGCAGGCGGCATTTCCCAATATAACCGAGAAATCAAGCTAAAATGACCGATGTACAAACAACATATTCTTTTTCGATCTAAAAGCAAATCAAAATCTAAGTATCTTAATTACAGACCACTTATGATGCTTTAACTCAATAAAGCGAAAAGCGTCTGATGAAAAAAATCACGTAATTTTGTAGTTGCAACAACAGAATAAAAATACCCGCAAGAAATAAATATTTATCTTTCGATGTCCTGGCCTTAGTTCAGTGCGCATTGAAGAGAAGTGGTTTTGTTTCTTTGTCTTAATTATATGCTGCGACGAATATGTGACGCATGTGAAGATATAAGTCTCCGTACAAAGTGCTTTCAGGAACCTATGATTTACAAAACAACACTTAATCGGTAAGACACTCATCCTCTGCTCAAGGAACTAGAAAAGTAAACAGAGTTTAGTTTTATGCTCTGCTGGTGACGTAAATTAATCTTGGTTGACATATTAATTTTGGAATTATGGCTGCAAATGGAGAAATCCATTGGGAAAAACGGCTTTGACAAAGGGCAGATTATAATTACATGGATATACAAGTATCTCGAAAACTACAAATCTGGTCGAATGTTCGCGTGTTACTGGCGTGTGCCTCTATGGCAAGAGGAAGGACAGTGATACTACCATTAGGCGCTAAGTAGCTGGACGTCCATGACTCTTCACAGAACATGGGGTTCGGACGCTTGTCTACTTTGTAATTTAGGGTAGATGGTGATCTGTGGCATCTCTGCTGAAAGAACGCAATGCTGGTGCACGCACAGGTGTTTCGCAGCACACCGTTCAACGTACATTGTTGAACATGGAGCTCCGCAACAAACCACCCCTAAGTGACATATTGACCCAACGATATCGTCAGTTACGTTTGCAATGGGCAGGGATCATCAGAATTCGACCGTCGATCAATGAAAACGTGTCGGCTCTTCGGGTGAATCACATTTTTGCTACATTAGGTGGATGGTTGTCTCCACAAACACCGTTATCGCGGCGAACAGCGCCTACAAACGTACAGCGCACCACGGACGCAAGCCGGTGGAAGCAGTATTATGCTACTGGAGATGTTCTCGTGCTCTTGCATGGGACCTGCGGCAGTAATCGAAGACACGCTGATAGCTGCGAAACACTTGCATTCCTTCCTGCTTGATGTCTTTCCCGACGGATACATCATCGTTCAGCAGTATAGTTGTCTGTGTTTCGGAGCCAGAACCGCACTACAGTGGTTTGAGGTGCGTTACAGTGAACTCACGTTGATGTCTCGCCGACCAAATTCGCCTGATGTAAATCCTACGGAATCCGTCTGGGTCGCTGACGGGCGCTATCACCACGTTCGCAAATGAGCGGCCCGTTATTTATGCGAATTATATGACCTGTGCATAGACATCTAATGCCACATACCTCCACAAATCTGCTAACAACTGTCGTATCCCTGATACGAAGAATCAGTGTTGTATTTAGTTCCAAAGACGGAGAAACAAGCTATTAGATAGGTGGTCATAGCATTTTGGGTCATCGGTGTGTATCAATTACGTGGACAATTTTACCATGGCAATCAGGAGAAGTAGGAACGAAATTCACGAAAAGAGAATGAAAACGCTTTCCTAAGTAATGGACAGAAATAGTTACAAAAACCTACGTAAATAAACTGATAGTACTAGCAGAAACATAAAACAGTGTTTCTGATAATTTTACTACATGTGATTCATGAAGACATGATTATAATGAGTTTCACCGAGCGAGGTGGCGCAGTGCTTAGACACTGGACTCGCATTCGGGAGGACGATGGTTCAATCCCGCGTCCGACCATCCTGATTTAGGTTTTCCGTCATTTCCCTAAATCGCTCCAGGCAAATGCCGGGATGGTTCCTTTCAAAGGGCACGGCCGACTTCCTTCCCCGTCCTTCCCTAATCTGATGAGACCGATGACCTCGCTGTCTGGTCTCCTTCCCCAAACCAACCAACAACAACTATAATGCGTTTAAAAAACTGTAATCCATTTACAGATTCATTTTTCAATTTTTGTAGTTTAAAACATATGAGACTCTTTTGTGGACGTCAGAGTTTTGTCGTTGTCGATTTGTTGTAAATGGTTGACTTGATACAGTTATCTTTCCGCTGAATAATTGAACAAGATGTTCCTCAACAGCTCGGGCTTTCTACTTGTGTACCATAAGAAACGTAAGTAATAAAATCCAGCACTGAACAATAACTTAAAGACATACAATAATCAAACTTCCGGCTGTTACACATTAAACTCATGCGTGTGCAGGGATGCCATCCGCATTTCGCTCCAACAAACCATTGGAGCGAAATTACCAATATTTCGGAATTTCTTGAACGGACCTCGTATGCTCCACAATATACGTTAACTTGCAATAAAAATAACGCCTTTACTGTTTGACTTTCATTAGTTTATGCAGTATACCTAATAAAAAATAACTGTAATCTGTAAACACGTACCTTAATTCATTGTTTAGTTTAGTTTACAAAAGTCTAGTCCCCATTAGCAATTTCTCAGATACTCAAATCCTGTGGATACACTTACCTTGAGGTTGTTGTACATTCAGGTTTGCATATCCACGGTTCCGTTAAATTTTTGACGTAATCTTAACTTTTTAAATAATTCGAGCAATTTTTGTTCAAAACAAAAACAATAACACAAACACGATGCACTGGAAATACTTCGTTGCCTCAGTGACGCCTCCTTCAGCAGAGGCAAAGACAATATAGCACCATATCTGTAGCTATCAGAGCATCTGCTAGTTAAATTTGTTGATAGCGCGTCGGAGACTGTCACTACAACTGACCAGATGCCCTCCCCCAACCCTAACCAACCTTTCTTCTGCAGCTGCTGTTTTTCTTCTAGTTATTTGTGGCGTCATAACCATGGCGTCAAACAAGTCCTACGTCAGAATTACGACATTTCTTGTGAACTGAATTTTGTTTCATGTGCATCGAACTAACATTTGAAGTCCCTCACAAATTTTCGGCTCTTTTTGCATGTTAATCGTATTAATAATACACTGCGGGAAAATAACGCAACACCAAAACTGACTAATATAGAGAAATGGAAATTCAAATTAGGGAATGCGTTTCTCTAGTTGTTGCATCTAAGTGATTAACATTGCAAGATCAGAGGTTAACGCTTGCGCGAAATAATCTGTTACAAATGCGAAAAGCTGGTACATTAATAGCCCGTGTAACTCCCAGAATGTTGAAAGCATGCTGAGACCTGGTACCAAGGAAGGCAGGATTGGGTTGCGATTGTGGACGGGGCCATAATCAATTACTGTTGGTTAGTTTGTTTTTCAATCAAGTACATTTTATTTGGAAACAACAACAAATAAAGATGACAACAAATTAATAAGTGTTCCACGGCTGAAGGCGTTCATGACAACGAATTCCAACTGTTTCTCGGCTGAAGGCCCCAATGGTAATAATTTAAAAACGTTTCATGGCTGAACGCTAGACTAGCAATCATTTTAAGAACCAGTTTAACATCTTCAAACTTGAAATTACAGTCATTATATATTTTTAAAAAATAGTCATCAAATCTGACCAAACCAAGGAGGAAGGGGGCGGGTGCAGGGGAGCAGACGTTGCTCCAAGGCTCGACCTGAGAAAGTCCCTCAAAACTTCACAAGTGATGAGACAGGCAGCCAAGATTTTCATTCACTTCACGACATGGTAGCTCAGACTAGTGGCAGTTTAAACGAATGACCAATAATAATTTGTCGAATCTACCTAACGTGTGATGACCAATTCAACGATGGAATAACACACCCAAATCGGAACCGGTGGTCAGCACTACGTCTTCAGACTCCGGTGTTTAGAGCATCCAGAAGCAGAAAGGAACCACTACTACCAGAGTAGGAAAAAAACCATCACCCAACCCTCAAATCAAGAAAGCTGTCGAACTGAGCGCGCCTTACCGGACAGCAGAGGCAAGGCGAGGAAAAGTACACTGCCATAACATAGACTAAGGTCCAGGCCAGGTAACTGGGGCGTTAGCGGCCACCAGGTAAGAAAAATACTACTGGTTGAACTTCACAAATAATAACATATAGAATGCAATAATTTATAATAAGAAGTGGAGGAAGGCTAATTAGTTTTACCTCCCCCAAACGCTCCACTCGCTGCTCTTCGTCTCAGCGACACTGCGAGCAGCAACACGCAGGCAAATGACGAGATCTCACAATGGTGGAGGTTTCACTACTTGAACTAAGGCCCTCTCAACTTAAACGTCCTGGGTCCGGTTGACAACGAGGTTGTACCTCTCGCGACTACAGCCCTTCCATCCAGCATTGCATGCATGCCGCCAGTGGTCCCGTCGTGTTCTCGCGCTGCGCGGACCTGGGTGTTCGTCCGTCCCCAACCGAACTGCCGACTCACACGACACGGAAACACCACAACGTCGCCCCAAAGATAGTACCACCACCATTGCTAGATATCGATAACCGCCGCTGATGCTACTACTGGACAGACAACGCTTGCAAACGGAGTGGCGCCAATGAACACAAGAAGAGGACGACAACCGTAATTACACCAACTAAACAATACCAACCCAGCAACGGTACCAACACGAGCTAACAAGCATGGAAATGTGCATGCATTGTGTTGCACAGATGCTGGTTGTCAGTTTGTGAGATGGAGTTTCATGCCTTTTCCACTTGGTTGGTCAATACTGTGACAGTTAACGCTGGTTGTGGATAGCGCTGGAGTTATTGTCCGATTATACCCTTATATGCTCGATTGGAGACTGATCTGGTGATACTGCAGGCCAAAGCATCCTGTCGACATTCTGTAGAGCATGTTGGGTTACAGCAGCGGTATGTAGGCGAGCGTCTGTCGGGAAACATCCCTAGAATGCTGTTCATGAACGGCAACACAACAGATCGAATCATCAGACTGACGTACAGATTTCCAGTCAGGGTGCTTGGGATAACCACGAGAGTGCTCCTGCTGTCATACGCCCAGATCAGAGCCCCAGGTGTAGTAGGTCCAGTGGCCATGCAGACAGGTTAGTTGCTGGCCCTCAACTGGACTCCTTCTGACCACGAAACAGCCATCAATGACACCGAGGCAGAAGCAGCTTTCATCAGAAAACACAACAGACCTCCACCCTGCCCTCCAATGAGCCCTCGCTTGACACCACTGGAAACGCAAATGGTGGTGGTTTGAAGTCAGTGGAATGCATGCTACCGGGCCTCTGCCTCGGAGCTGTCCTTGAAGTAACCGATTTGTAACAGTTCGTTGTGTCATTGTGGTGCCAACTGCTGCTCAAATTGCTGGTGCAGACGCAGTACGATGCGCCAAAGCCATATGCCGATCACGATGGCCTTCCCTCTCGGTAGTGCCACGTGCCTGCCCTGAGCCCGGTTTTCCTGTGACCATATACCGGTATTCTCGTGACCACCGCTGGTATAGTGGTTACATTCCTGCCAAGTCTTTCTACAGTATCGCAGAAGGAATATCCAGCTTCTCGTAGCTCTATTACACAATCTCGACCAATCTCAGCGAAGTGTTGATAATGGCGTCTTCGCCGCCTTAGAGGTATTCTTGACTAACATCAGGTCACCACATCCGACCTCCAAGGTAATTAACGCTCACGACCGTTACAGCGTGTATTTAAAGCAAACCTGATTTGCATCCTCATAGTGGCGCTACTAACGCCACTCTTTTTCGAATGGCGCGAAATATCAAATGACTTCATCTTTCAGATGTAGAAAGACTCCTACCAACTTCCGTTTATGTCGCACAACTCCTTCTTGGTGCTGCGATCTTTCTCCCGTCACTGTGTATCTATATATAGAACACGTGAAAGATAAACTGATTCGAAAACTTAAGAAATATTTAACACCATTAAGAATTCCACAATTTTCGACTCAATGTATCACGTGCTCTATAAACATGGTCGCTATAGTCTGTTATTAAGAAATATCATACTGTGACTCTGGCAAGACGCAGCAGAAGAACATTTCCAATGAAGGTTCTGTGTTCAGATCCCAGTCCAATACATACGTAGTTTTAACGTGAAAGATTGACTGTAGCACACGGTATAGCATGGAAGGTTGCAACAACATAACACTTGCTAGGCTCGTCACGGATCAGGATGCAGACGTGTGTGTTCTCAAGAGCAAAGAAACAGAATGCAGGTATAAAAAATAGGTACATATTGCAGATTCCGGACCTATTTTTAATTACTGACTCGGTGGTGAAGTTGTTATCGCGTTATCAACTCTCGCGTGATTTATGATAATATAAAATATTTTTCTCTTTGATTTAAAATGAATGTCGTTATTACCTGGTGGTATTTTCTCAAAATTAATTGCTAATTTGGTTATTAGTTTAATTTTGATTTTTTCTTTGATTTGAATTAAATTGCTTTTTGTAAGATCGGTTTGTTCAATGAAAGTTAATCCTTAAAAAAGATTAAAATGGCACTAAGCACTATGGGACGTAACATCTGAGGTCATCAGTCCCCTAGACTTAGAACTAATTAAACCTAACTAACCTAAGGACATCGCGCACATCCATGCCCGAGGCAGGATTCGAACCTGCGACCGTGGCAGCAGCGCGGTTCCGGACTGAAGCACCTGGAACCTCTCGGACACAGCGGCCGGCTAGTTAATCCTTAGCAAAATCATTAATCACCTTAATAATTGTGAGACGCACTGATCTTGTAACACGTTACGTATAAGTTGAAAACTTAAATAAACTCTTTCACGTTCTTGCCTCGGCTAAACATTTCTGCTCAAACATGAGATCTCTGAATACTATTTGCATTTTCCCGCACACGTGCGAGAGAATAATTTCTTAAAAATTTTCCTTCGTAATGCATTGTAGTCTGAGTCGTGGCTCTGGATCTCGGCTGTTAAACTGAAAATGAAAATTTAAAGCTATGTCTCCCATTGCCGAGGCTGGCGCCTGTGGAAAAAATGTGTATTATAATTGAAGCAGGTGAATAATTCGCTTCCGCTAATTTCATAAATTAAAACTGCCACGTAATGGCGACTGTGGCTGCAATTGTTGAGACGAAAATAACTTGAATTACTGATATTCAAAGGAAGCGAACATGAGATAGGGCTCACCTCTTACAATTAAAAATGAATAATAGCATTACCTAATTACAAGTACAATAATGCTTACATTCAACAGCACTCGCCAAGATGTCCGACTACTCGCATCGAAGACAAGAGAGAGAGCGCCAACGGATAAAAGATGACAAAAGATGGTTCCTTTCCCATCTACGTGGTCCATTATTGTCAGACTACATCTTTTTTATCCTTTGCACTGGAAAATGACGCACAGAATTTTATATGATAATAATAATAATAACACACATGAGAGAAAATTACATATCACCTGAGCGGTTGATGTTCACGTATAATTCAATATTAATTTTTTTTTTCAAATACCACCTTCAAGTTTTTGTAATATTTCTACTGGGGACGGTACACAACTTTATTTCGAAATTCTCAAAACATGAAATGCAAATTTACTCTTTATTAAAAATTCAGACGGGTGATAATACCAGATAGACTCCTGACGTACTTATGAACCGTACATCGGATTCTAAATTCGAATTTAGTCATTTTGAGAGTATCTGATTGCATGCTCAAGACGTCGGCAACTATTAAATCCAGACAGAATTTGAAACACGATATTGCACTTCCTGTGTTGTTAAGAAGAACACAACGTTCCTTCTGACATGAATGTTTATGTCCGAAGGAACAAGCATTGCGGCAACGGTTGCATAATACACGAAATATATTCGCAGTTGCGAATACGAAAAACCAACAGCTGTATAGTGGAATGACGACGATGTGCGCGACTGACGGGTGAATATCGCCGATAACAGGCAGTATTTCTGAACTGAAATGTCCTCCCCTGTAAGGGAATTACGTAATGCGTGTAGGGGTGCAGGTTGTGACATAGGAGCGACGAGATTTGGGAGTTTGGGCCTGGCCGTGAGTCGTGCACAGGCAGCCAAAGCGCTTACGGCGACCGCTGGCGTAAAGTGGGAAATCCGGGTCTGAGTCCCGGTCGGTTACAAATTTGTAGTGTCGTAATTCTCTTATACAGCTGATGGTTGTTCGTATTCAGAATTGTGAATACATTTCATGTAAGAATTTGAACTCTCTTCTTCTTCCTCAAAGGCTACAAAAACGACTGTGATGGTTGAAGTTAACGAAGAACGGGAAACCTGCGTGGATAAAAAGTGTTGACTGTGCGGACATTCTGAATTCACGAAACCTCAGCATCCACCCCACCCCTAGTTTGCTACATTCACTTCAGGCCATTGGTGCAGCAAGATGACTCTCACTCGCACACAATGTACTCTATCTGATCAAAAGTATACGCAAACCGCAATGTAACGCGGAATTGACCACCAGATCTCACAAGAGGAGGACACCACTTAAAAGTAAGTGAAGAGTGTTGTATCGTCAGTAGCGAACCTAAGAGCAGACGGGGTCTGTCAGGACAGCTCAGTGACATCGAATCTGGAATTTTCATTGCATGTCACCTGAGTAATAAATCCTTAAGAGACATTTCAACCCTTCTGAAGCTGTCTGCTGGTGATACGAATGCGAAGTAAAAGCGAAGGACCAGCCATGACAAAACCACGCCTAGCCAGACATTATGTTGTGACGGACAGAAACGGTAGAGCATTGAAGCCACGTAAAATCAGTGGAAGGAAGCGCCTCATAGGGCGCCCATTACTGGAGTCAATGCTAAGCGGCGCATGAAGTGCTGTAAAGAGAGACGCCAATGGACAGTGGGTGACCGCAAACGAATTATTTGAGGTGATGATGGAGCACGCTATACCCTGTGGAAATCCGATGGAAGGGCTTGGATTTGGTGAATGCCTGGAGAACGTTACCTGCCGTCACGAGCAGTGCTAAAAGTGGATTACGGAGGAGATGGTGCTATGGTATGGGCAGTTTTTCATAGTTAGGATGTGGTCCCCTTATTGTGTTCAAGGGAACACTGTATACAGAATGTTCTGAACACATTTTATGGGACTGTGTGTACAGTAAAGAAACAGTATGGAGACAGTTATTGATTGTATCAGCATGACAATACACCTCGTCATGAAATAGCACATGGGAGCAATGGTTTGTGGGCAATAACATTCCTGTAAAGGACTGGTCTATCCAGTCCGAACGTGAACCCAATGTATTACCTTTGGGATGACTTAGAACATGGACTTCGCTCTAGACCCTACCGTCTAATAACCTTCTCTCCTGCAGTGTGGACACTCCATGGTACACATTGGGGGACCGTGCGTTCAACGAAGACGCAGTGGGTAATGACCGTCAAGCATTAAGGGTGCTGGATCCCCAAACAGCGCTGAAAAACGACTAAAGCCGGTGCATCTTCAACGATGCAGCCGTAGTATCCAGGAAGACCAAGGAAGACGTCACGAGGCGTTCATTCACATGTCCGAATGCAGTCATCCCAGCCAGACAACAGACTCAACAGATGAAGAAGAAGACAACTGAGGTCGGCGACTTTTGATAAGATAGTGAACTCTCGGCACTTGCTTCTTTGGGCCTGATTAACGTTTGCTTGCTCACTACCTTGAACGGAAGACAGAAGTGCCGATCGCATATAGGCACTACTGCCTGCGATTGGCACGTGCGACTGTGTCGTGTTTTTTCCGTGAGACTACACTTACCACCATGTTGTTTAGTCACCACCACTCAGCCTGCTTTGTTACATCAGTCGCTACCTCACCTGTTGAACTCTCCTTGTAATATGATAGGATTTTTCGATGAATTCATCTCTCACCAGAACATTAAAAACACAGGGGGCCGTTTAAGGTATTTTAATAACCATTTTTGTCGATTGCTGCATTCGTTGACTCCTGTCTCTCTAAGTCAGTAGCTGATTGTCTCAGAGAAGGTTGCTGTCTGCCACATACTTGTAAACTCTAGGAGAATGTATACTATTGTTAAACATTAAGCTATTTTAATTAGAGTTGAATCCTCTGTCCACATCCTTCAGTCTCACAAGTAATATGGACCTCCTGCAAGTAGGAATAGTGTTGATTCCCCTTCAAGGGGCCGATCGAAGTGGCCGTGCGGTTCTAGGCGCTGCAGTCTGGAACCGCGAGACCGTTACGGTCGCAGGTTCGAATCCTACCTCAGGAATGGATGTGTGTGATGTTCTTAGGTTCGTTAGATTTAACTAGTTCTACGTTCTAGGGGACTAATGACCTCAGAAGCTGAGTCCCATAGTGCTCAGAGCCATTTTTGAACCCCTTCAAGGTATACCACAATTAAATTCCTGGCAGTTTGCAAATTTCCTTCAAAAGGCACAGCCAGCACTATGACCTGAAAACTCTGTGGCGAACTGTTATTGACCGGCTGCCTGCTTTTAAGGACACAGAAAGGGGTTAGAGGGATCCTATACGTTTTCTGCCATCTTCCTAAATCACTTCAAGCGAAGACAAATTTCCTTCTATGTGCATATGAAACTGTAGTAACGTTCGCAGGCATAACCAGAGGGAAGTTACTGCACGAAAACTTATTAAGGATGGGTTCACAGAAGCGCACCATTTGCGGGAACGTCAGCTGCGCAGTAAATGTACGCAAGGGGCGGAGTAACTGCTGCTGCGGGATTTCGCAGCTTGCCACCAGCATCGCCCTTAGCGATATGGAAATCGCGCGGCGGCAGCCCCAGTGCTATGTTCGTGACCACGAGAATCAATCGGGCAGTTCACACGGGCGGGGCGGCATGTGAAAGAAGAACGACCAGCTGACTGCCGACAGCGCTGGGGGCGGAATGGCCAGCTGACAAGCAACCAGCAGCGTCTCTTTCTCCGTTCTGTGTTTACAAAGTGTCTTCCCCAAAATGGCCTCTGGACATACAAAAAAAAAAGAAAAAAAAACGAGGCAGAAATTCTAATAACGGGAGTGGAGAAGGGGCATTGTTTGTGGGGCGTAAGGACCGAGGAATACAAGGTTAAAAACAAGAAAGGTGCGCCAAAGAGTATTATTCAGCCGCCTCAACTGGCAGTGCTTGTTGAGAAGTTGCTATGGACAGTTGTAGTTCTGAAATAGGCGTGATCAGTGCTTGTTGAGACGTTGTCGATAGAATACTAGTTGTGAGCATGTCGTGCGCAGTTGTTCTGTTGGGCAAGACACCATATGTTATTCGATTGGGGATGTTGTAATGATCAAAGTGTATTTTTCGTCAATATATATGAAGGTAAAGAAATTTTTTTTTATTTTAGATGTCCTAAATAACAATGCCTCTTGGTCACAGGTTCAGTCAACAAAGCATCTGGCTCGTGTTCTTGTATTAAACTGTAATTCTGGTTTCTATGTGCAATCATAGTATTTCTGTCTTTTTGTAATTACTTCATTGTAAATGGCGTTTAAAGCATCTTGTCGTATTGAGGAAGTACCGTGCCAGATGTGTACTTTGAATCACACTTCCACACACAGAACAGCTACACTTATGCTTTCTTGTTTCGTAGCTTTTATAGTTGTGTTAACGGAAATTTCCTTTCATTCTTTGTTGTTATTGTATGCAGTCAGATCGCGTACTAATATTATTCAGGGCCAACCGGTTACGAGACTTCGTAATCGGACAATAGCGTCTAAACTTAAAATTATTAGCATTATATTTAATTAAGCCCCCATGCACGTGGCGACCGCTGCTTCGTATCGTCCCTTGGAATGCTTTTGATAGTAAAAATAGCAGACAGTAGTATTGTTGTAGTAATTTGTAGTTTAGTAATTGTAGTCTATATTGCATGTGTAGATTTGGTAATTGAACATTTGTAGTTATCTTGCCATTCTTTTAATGGTATTTCGGCAGAATTTAATTTTTGATGTCTTGTATACGGGTTTGACAATTTTGTGCAATTATGAAGATTTCAATTGTTCGTTAATCGTATTTGTCGGGAAGCATTTTGTGTGAATAGTATTGTTGGTGATAAAGTGTGACATTGTGTGTAATTTTCATACAGTGACGAGTTTTGTATGTTTTATAAATGATTACGAGATCGATGAAAAAGGCAAAAATGATGGATAGTGAGAATGACGAAATTGTTAACATGGCGAACTCGCCAATACAGGAGAACAGTATGACGAATAATGAAGTAGAAAACAATTTAATAAGTCGGGAAAATAGTCCGGAACCAGTACAAAATTTTTCACAATCAAAAAGTGTTCAGAATACGAGATTAATGACAGAAGATTCTGGAATAATATCGAACACAGATAGCTTTACTGCTATGACGAAGGAAGTTCGTTTTACGGGAAATGTTAGGGGCGAAAAGAATTTCGAACAAGTTAATATGGAGCAGCTGATGAGTGCATTATTAAATTTTGGATCACGGTTAGACTGAGATGGGAACAATGGAAACATAGTTAGACTCATTGGGATCACAGTTAGGATCTGAATTAAAAACAGAGATGGGAACATGGCAACACGGTTAGACTCACAAATAGGGACATGTTTTAAAAACATGAAAGATGAATTAAAGAAAGAAATTAGAGAAGATGTAAAACCGATTTTGAATGCTCACAATAAAAGATTAATTTCAATAGAATTCAGACAAAAGGAACAGGATAGAGAACAGGAAGAAAGAGATCGCGTGATAGTACAAAAATTTTCAGAGTTAAATTTACAACGTGCACACGATAAGGAAGAAATATTTGAAAGAATCGAGGAATCGGTACCAAATGACAGAATAAATAACCTAACACAACAGTATGAACAGTTAACTACTGAATGTGTCAACACTGAAACCCGAGTCGCGACACTTACGGAAGACATAAATAAACAGAAAGAAAAAATAGGTGACTTATTGGAAAGAGTTGAGGAGATTTCAGATAAATTGACAAGTCTTAATTTAAATGGGGACAGAGATTCAGATGATACAGCTCCATTGCCATTTGTAGAAACAGAAGAGTGCCAGAATATAAATAAATATGTTGAAAATCAGGGAAAATTTAATGAACGCGTTAAAAGGGAATTTGAAGCGTTACGAAAGCAAGTCAAACAAATTGAAAGCGAAATCGTAGCAAAAGACAGCAGAATAAATTTAGAATTACAGATAGCAGAGGGCTTTGAAGAAAAGAATTTATTTCATTTACGAGAAGCAACAAGAGAGCGCCAGGCGCGCACTTGACAATAATCTCACAAAGGAAAGGGCTTGTGTTGCAAATTTTTTCTGCTTTATAACGGTCCATATAGAGTTCGCAAAATTATTCATGATAACACTGTCGAAGTAGAAACTCTTAAATCACGGCGCTGTAAGGAAATACATCATATATCGAACGTTAAAATTTTTGTGGAATGACATACTTACGAGAAACTGACAGTTATACGTAAAGACGCAGAGAATACAAGGATACCGCGCCGTGTTCCGGCGGCGGCACATACTCAAAGCAACAGTCAAGTGCGCGCGCCGCACAAAGCAGTCGTTGACCGCAAACAATTACTTCCTACGTCACACGTACCTACAGCTGATCGAGCGCTCAGTGCGAATGCACTGGCAGCCGTAAACAAATACACAGTCTAAATTCTCGAATTAAATTCAGTATAAAGCTATAGTGACGTGATAAAATTATGTTATTAACGTTCAGTATTTTTCACGATACAGTTGTATAAAATACTTAAGAACTTCAGGTAAATTCTGTGTGTATCCGACGTTAAGAGGACTTGTTATCGAGAAAATTTCAGGAAGACTGTCATTTCGAAGAAGGAAGTAATAAACTAAGAAGGTAACTATTAATTGAGTTTATTTTTCAGGTAACTAATTTCCACTTAGGTACGTACTTGAGACGTAATTTGCTGCTCGCGATTACGTGATTTATACTTTGTATTAACTGATTTTGACAGTGATTGATTAATGAACAGGGTTGTTAATTATGTATATTATGCATTGCTTGGCTACACTGCTTTTTCACTGATGTCACATTTTTTAATATGTGCCTGCTGTGCTTATTTATTTAAATCATAATTGTCACCTGATTAATTGTGCTGATATGGATATGTATGTAGGTTGTGATTTATCGGCTTGCGCCTTCATGTTTACTTATTAAGATTACATATGAACATTTATTTGCCTATGCTGATATGATGCTAATGACCTGTTTATTATATAAGATGTATATATTTGCTGCTTTGCGTATGGATTGCATATTTACACATTTCTGTTTTGTTGTCATAACTACTCTTTAATTTGGTATATACACTCCTGGAAATTGAAATAAGAACACCATGAATTCATTGTCCCAGGAAGGGGAAACTTTATTGACACATTCCTGGGGTCAGATACATCACATGATCACACTGACAGAACCACAGGCACATAGACACAGGCAACAGAGCATGCACAATGTCGGCACTAGTACAGTGTATATCCACCTTTCGCAGCAATGCAGGCTGCTATTCTCCCATGGAGACGATCGTAGACATGCTGGATGTAGTCCTGTGGAACGGCTTGCCATGCCATTTCCACCTGGCGCCTCAGTTGGACCAGCGTTCGTGCTGGACGTGCAGACCGCGTGAGACGACGCTTCATCCAGTCCCAAACATGCTCAATGGGGGACAGATCCGGAGGTCTTGCTGGCCAGGGTAGTTGACTTACACCTTCTAGAGCACGTTGGGTGGCACGGGATACATGCGGACGTGCATTGTCCTGTTGGAACAGCAAGTTCCCTTGCCGGTCTAGGAATGGTAGAACGATGGATTCGATGATGGTTTGGATGTACCGTGCACTATTCAGTGTCCCCTCGACGATCACCAGAGGTGTACGGCCAGAGTAGGAGATCGCTCCCCACACCATGATGCCGGGTGTTGGCCCTGTGTGCCTCGGTCGTATGCAGTCCTGATTGTGGCGCTCTCCTGCACGGCGCCAAACACGCATACGACCATCATTGGCACCAAGGCAGAAGCGATTCTCATCGCTGAAGACGACACGTCTCCATTCGTCCCTCCATTCACGCCTGTCGCGACACCACTGGAGGCGGGCTGCACGATGTGTGGGCCTGAGCGGAAGACGGCCTCACGGTGTGCGGGACCGTAGCCCAGCTTCATGGAGACGGTTGCGAATGGTCCTCGCCGATACCCCAGGAGCAACAGTGTCCCTAATTTGCTGGGAAGTGGCGGTGCGGTCCCCTACGGCACTGCGTAGGATCCTACGGTCTTGGCGTGCATCCGTGCGTCGCTGCGGTCCGGTCCCAGGTCGACGGGCACGTGCACCTTCCGCCGACCACTGGCGACAACATCGATGTACTGTGGAGACCTCACGCCCCACGTGTTGAGCAATTCGGCGGTACGTCCAGCCGGCCTCCCGCATGCCCACTATACGCCCTCGCTCAAAGTCCGTCAACTGCACATACGGTTCACGTCCACGCTGTCGCGGCATGCTACCAGTGTTAAAGACTGCGATGGAGCTCCGTATGCCACGGCAAACTGGCTGACACTGACGGCGGCGGTGCACAAATGCTACGCAGCTAGCGCCATTCGACGGCCAACACCGCGGTTCCTGGTGTGTCCGCTGTGCCGTGCGTGTGATCATTGCTTGTACAGCCCTCTCGCAGTGTCCGGAGCAAGTATGGTGGGTCTGACACACCGGTGTCAATGTGTTCTTTTTTCCATTTCCAGGAGTGTAGAAATGCTGATATGCGGTGTACGAAGATGGAGTTTGGGTCACGCTATGGTATTAATTATAGATTGTTTGCTTGGCAGAGCCTCGTTGTAGGGATTGTGCTGCGTCCACTTGTTGACATTCTGTTCTCTACTGGTATATTTACTCGCTATTGCATGTTTTGCTTACGCTCAATGCTTTATATTATAAGATAAGAAAATGAACTGCTATAATTCTACGAACGAGATTGGTACAAGAAACGTCATTGAAGTCACATGAGCTGGAGGTTTTATGGAAGCTGTATAAATTTATACTAATAGGAAGGAAGCTAACGACATGACATACCAACACTAGGTTTAGACCATTGACAGTTATTACACTGCATTCTTCGTGATCAATTGAAATAGCAAATGACACTTGACACAAGAAATACTCCACATGTTTGCTTCTGTTTTGCCATGATTCTTGAAGTGGTGTACACACTGTGAAATATAACGATCATTCACACTCCGTACTCATACTTACTTACTGAAAGTTATTCAAACTAAAGACTGTTAGAGGTCATGTATGCATTTCTTTTATTTAATGATGGACAAGGTAACCAAAATGTATTTTATAATTCATAATGAGTAGAAGATTCGGGTCAGATGGATTACACAGAGGTTGTGTGTGGACGTTGTGTCTTCGGATTGTATGGGATGATGAATTGAAGTTTGCACTAGGATTTTATCTGTACTTGTTCGAGGAGACTGACTAGAGGAAAGAGTGGTTATGGAAGTGAAATGATATTGGCGATAAGGTTTATATCTATCGGCGTATTGAAGAGGTATTATTGAGGTATTGAGATTATGTAATGTTGATGATTATTAGAGTTTTGGTGGATAAGAGGTAAGGTAAATGATATTGGTGATAAGGTTTATCTTTATCAACGAATGAGGTATTATTGAAGTATTAAGATTGTGTGATGCTCCCGATTATTGGAGTTTTGATGGATAAGAGGTAAAGTAAGTGAGGAGCATATTTTGTTTGTTGGTTTACATGGAACAAGGAGGATGAAGATGGCAGATTAGAACACTAGAAGATTGTCTACACACACACACACACACTTCGTTAAATCAATAAGCAGTATATACCTTTTTTTGGAGAAAGGAAGTATTTGCATATCTTCGCACACTGACAGTTGTTCAGAAAAAGTTGGCTTGGCAAACATTGGTCTTGACATGATGACTATGACGTTGATTAACTATTATTGACTGTTGTACATTGTTGCCACTACTACTTGATACACATGTTGAAAATAAAATTTTGACAGAATTGCATTTACACATTTAACACTATTCAATTACACAATAGTACTTAAATGTGGATGAGAGATGAGTGAGTGTGTTTTCCTTTCCTAATTCCAAATAATTTGTACCGACCTATCTCCTAAATATTATTTTACTTGTTTGTTGTGGCTTGCACTGACGCCCATAAATATGATAGGTTTTCTGATATTTGTGTATTTGTAATAGTTAATATGACAATTATCTGATATCATATATGTGTTTATTATAATTTGTATGTTTAGTGTAAGAGCATTGATAATGATTTTGTAAAAGCAATTGTGTGTGCATTCAAACTGTTGTTCGTGTTTGCACCTGTGCAACATTGATGGGTGCCACTTGGAAATGTTTAATTACTGCTGATGAACTCTGATGAACTGTCTAATTAGTGATAGTGAGTATTATGGACTGTTTCCTGCACCTGTTCAACATTGCTGGGTGCCACTGATGGGACTGCTTCTATTGAGATGATGTCACTTGTTGCTGTCTGCACCTGCTCAACATTGCTGGGTGCCACTGTTGGAACTGCTGGTACTGAGATAATGTTATTTGTTGGTGTCGGTGCCTGCTCGCCATTGCTGGGTGCCACTGATGGCACTGCTTCTACTGAAATGATGTCACTTGTTGCTGTCTGCACCTGTTCAACGTTACTGGGTGCCACTGATGGAACTGCTTCTACTGAAATGATGTCACTTGTTGGTGTCTGCGCCTGCTCAACGTTGCTGGGTGCCACTGTTGGAGCTGTTTAAATACTGCTGATGAAATGTTATAAGACTGCTATTTGCACCTGTTGACCATTGCTGAGTGATATTGTTGGAACTGTCAACTACTCTGAGAAGTCCTACTTGTTTATTGAACTATTGAAAGGATTTTATGTGAATATTTGTATAAACTTATTTTTTGTGTGTATACTGTTTATGAAATGTTATGAGACTCTTACCTACACCTATTCGTCATTGCTGGTGCCACTGATTGAGTTATACTTGTGTAAACTATCGTGTAAAATCACATATATGAAAGCATTTGTATTCCTTACTGTATTTTATATATTAGGTTATTGAAGGGTCAGTGCAAAGCCAAAATTTATTTAGTTATGTGGTATTTATTTATTCAATATTATCTTTTATTTTTGTCTGTATTTTTTGGACGAATTTGGTGGTATTTTCACCACCAATGCTGGCAAAAATACCATCAAATTCTAGACCGTGGAGGAGGGGCATATGAAAGGTGGCTACACTGAGTAACAGCGCCAGAGATTGCGCCAAAGAGTATTATTCAGCCGCCTCAACTGGCAGTGCTTGTTGAGAAGTTGCTATGGACAGTTGTAGTTCTGAGATAGGCGTGATCAGTGCTTGTTGAGACGTTGTCGATAGAGTACTAGCTGTGAGCATGTCGTGTGCAGTTGTTCTGTTGGGCAAGACACCATATGTTATTCGATTGGGGATGTTGTAATGATCAAAGTGTATTTTTCGTCAATATATATGAAGGTAAGGAATTTTTTTATTTTAGATGTCCTAAATAACAATGCCTCTTGGTCACAGGTTCAGTCAACAAAGCATCTGGCTCGTGTTCTTGTATTAGACTGTAATTCTGGTTTCTATTTGCAATCATAGTATTTCTGTCTTTTTTTAATTACTTCATTGTAAATGGCGTTTAAAGCATCTTGTCGTATTGAGGAAGAACCGTGCCAGATGTGTACGTTGAATCACACTTCCACACACAGAACAGCTACACTTATGCTTACTTGTTTCGTAGCTTTTATAGTTCCTGGGGACTTAATTAATTAATTGTGTTAACGGAAATTTCCTTTCATTCTTTGTTGTTATTCTATGCAGTCAGATTGCGTACTAATATTATTCAGGGCCAACCAGTTACGAGACTTCGTAATCGGACAAACAGCGTCTAAAATTAAAATTATTAGCATTATATTTAATTAAGCCCCCATGCAAGGTACAGCATGACATGACATTCTCTGTGAATTATTTCCTGATTTCGCAGGGCATTCTAGTAGAGAGAGAAAAATCTGTTGGTACTTTTTTTTTTATTTCTTCATTATTTTAATAACTTTGGGTTATTGGATCAGTCGGAACTGCAGCAGAGTTAGCGATTCAGATTCCACTACCTGTTTACGTATTTTTGTTCGGAGAATCGTCAACACTGATAAATTTTGAGAGACTCCTACGTTCCTCTTATTCCTGCCATGTTACGTCTTGCTCCTTCTGACATAGGCCAGAAAACAGCCGATTTTAGTTGCAATTATTGTGAATTCCAACAATGAGTTGTTTTTTACAAACACGTGCAACTAAGGATACGGCAGATCGAATAATTTCGAAAATTCGCCACATTACGATTTATGAAATATTTCCTGGGTGAATGATCGATGATATCGGTTCAGATGGTTCAAATGGCTCTGAGCACTATGAGACTTAACATCTGAGGTCATCAGTCCCCTAGAACTTAGAACTACTTAAATCTAACCAACCTAAGGACATCACGCACATCCATGCCCGAGGCAGGATTCGAACCTGCCACCGTAGCGGTCGCGCGGTTCCAGACTGTAGAGCCGAGAACCGCACGGCCACACCGGCCGGCTCAGATATCGGGAACTACGTCTGATATACTAATTGTTGGTATAAAGATGACTACGTAATTTGTTAATTATTTTAAAGTTGTACAACAAGTGCAGTGAATGATCGATTCGTACGTAACATCGGTGTCAGAATGCACTGTAACTTCTCAGGTGTGGCAAAGGCTGTTTTATGAAGAATCGGCAATAATGGTGTCTCATCGCAGGAATTAAGCCACACGATCGCCTGGACAATTACGTCATTTTGAAGTTGTTATTAATTTTCCATGTCGTTTTTTTTCTCTTGTAATCCAGAAGGCTCAACAAAAGTGGCGCAACATAAGGAAATGTGCAAAGGAAGTGAGGATGTCTGATTCTGAAGCAGTAGAAAGATTGAAATACTTGTATGCGGTTCACCTGGGGTTCTTTGCACCTGTTTTGAAAACAAATCATTCAATTTCAAGTGTGCAGGAATACAAAATATGGCACTTGGACTATCCTTTGGAATTATCTCTGACAAAAGACTACACCTTTAACAACTGAGCAGACTTCAAGAGGCTCGGTAGTTCCACAAATAAAGAAATGTGAAAGATGATCTTGAAGCTAAATCATGCAAATTTCTGAATAGGTCTCCAATTTCTTCTCCGTCTCCTGAGCATGAAGACGAATCGTTTTTCAATTCCTTGTTGCCTACTTTGCGTAAATCTAATACGGATCAGAAACTGGAATTCTGTATGGAGGTTTTGCGTTTACTTCACGGAAAAATCAAAATCACAATCACTTCAAGGTTTTTATACAGTGTGTCAACCGTGTATACGACGTATATTAACGCATTCAATACAGGATATGGTTCAAATGGCTCTGAGCACTATGGGACTTAACATAAAATCGCGCCAATACAGGATATTTTGAAACGTTACACACACCAAGAAATATTTACAGCCTGGGGGCCACTCCTCAATTAGGGTAGATGCTAGCTCAGTAGTATCAACCTGAAAAAATTATGATATTCATAGAACAAACGACTTCAGTTTCAAAAGGCCGTGTTGGTCTCGATTCTGAGCTAACTATAATTTCAGAAAAGCGAGAGAAGTCAATTTCTTTCTATTTTTGCATGTCTGTAGTATTACTTTCTTTAATAGTGGATTGAACTATCTTGACTTTAAAACAGACAGATTTAGGTATAACTTTCCATTTTACATCAGCAGAGAAAGCGAAATCATCTTTTTCCATTAAGAGAATTATCATTATCTCTTTGAAAAAAACTGACATGAAAGTGTTTTTAAAAATATTAACAGACATTACTCAGTTGCTTTGTTCGCAGCTGAGAATTTTTACGCCAGAGTGATGGCCAACATTTCCAGTAATGGTATAGTCAGTTGAGCAGTGTAAAAATTTCGATCCATCCTTCCATAGTTCGTCAACGTAAAAAACTACTTGTAGTAAGAAACAATCACTACTGGATGCACCCAGCACTTCCTGAGTACTTTCCTCTATTTCAGAATTTCCAGGTGTAGGTATGCCACTAGTACACGATGTTGAGCAATTATCCTGACTACCGTCGGCAAAAGAGATGGAAAAAGAAAACAAATTCAGTCTACTTGCGGTGACTCCTTGCGGGTACGAAGCGAACTGTCTTAGTTCAAGAATTGTACTAAAATGAAGAGTGTATTTTTTCTTTCGTGTCTTCTGTTACTATCTTTTTCGTGTCTTCAGTTTCTATTGTCACGTATTCACAAGATAAACGATTATCAGTTCGGATATGTTTATCTTTTTATTAAACTTTTTTAAGAGTAACTTGTGTTAAATGCTTCGTGAATAGAACAGTGCAGATAAGAAAAAGCATGAAGGCATATGAATAACTCTGCCCCCGGGTATGCGAATGTCTATCTCTATTTTCAAAATGAGCGGTTCCAGGCGCTACAGTCTGGAACCGCGCGACCGCTACGGTCGCAGGTTCGAATCCTGCCTCGGGAATGAATGAGTGTGATGTCCTTAGGTTAGTTATATTTCAGTAGTTCTAAGTTCTAGGGGACTGATGACCTCAGAAGTTAAGTCCCGTAGTGCTCAGAGCCATTTGAACCATTTTTGAACCAAAATAGCTCGTACTGCAATGTTAACTGAAAGTGTGACTGTAACTGACTTCATAAACCACATACGAAAGAGAAACACGAGGCAAAACTCCATATAACGAACAGTCATAGCCTCTAGTGTGGCACGTAGTAATCCGTAGGGACCAGCCGCCAGTACATACTGTATAACTTATCTACTCGGAGCTGGAAAAATTTCCGTCCAGCGTTGAGAACAATTTCGATATGTTGACTGCATTTGGTGTGCATTGTTATATGTTCTAAAATGCACCAAATTTAGACTGACCAGCGACGACATTTTTTGCTGGAAACTTTTCAAAATAAATGTTGTGTTTTACTTTACTTAGAAGTATCACAATACGAATGGGAAACAATGAGGAGAAAATCGGTTCATTATCGGGCTGTGATGTTAAACTACAAGATGCGTAAAAGTTGATTTTTTTTATCTAGTAGTTTCCTCACAATCGAATGAGAAAGTTTGTGTAGTGCAGAACACACAAAAATCGGAAAACAGCGCTTTTTAATTTTTTGCGCTAAAAGTAAAAGCTTTAATAAGCAACTAACTACATAAAGGAATGTAGCTTTGCTTCTTTTAAAAAAATCATTTTTTTTTAAGGCACAGCAGGTGGCTCGGTATTCGGCCCTCCGCAGCTAGCCTCAGGGCTACGGAACTTTGCTTCTCGCAGCAGTCCGTCGCCCGTTGTGGAAGCATTCCGCTCGTGTGGCCCCAGCACACGGTAGCAGTCCTGCACAGTACGAGACCAGCTTGGTAATTGGTGGGCGTGGAGGAGACTTCGTTGGTGGCGAGAGGCCTAATGCGTCCGTGTGAGAAGAGGCCGCATTCCGGGGGAGTGTGTGACTCGGGAGCTGTGTCCCCGAACGACTGTTATTCGGTAATTAGACTGGCGCGTGCTTGGGAACGAGAAGGCGCCCGTAGCAAGCGAATAGCGGCCCAGAGCCGTGGGAAACGCGCGTCACATACCAGTGTCAGTCTCGGGCGAGCAAACACGCTACAGCTGAGCCGTGTATGCTAATATAATGGGCACCTGCCTGCCTTCTGCCTCTCCACATCTACTTCGTCCTTCCCCAGGGGCCTGCAGCACGCCATCCATCTTAAACGACACGGAGATACCGTTGCGGTAAAACGTTAGCCTGTAAATCTACTAGAGTTGCTTTCGAAGTCAATTAATGATTTCCTCCAACCTTTCTAGCTGAGTGACAATATGGACTCTTTAACAAGGCCGTCTTTAATTGTTCGGTTACTGGTTCCCATACATTAGAAACAGCTCTTTATTGGACTCGAGTCCAGCCAAAGTGGATATGCAGCAGTAAGCGTATTTATCAAAGTTTTAATAGTCTTAATCGTGATGAAAAATGAAAGTACAAGTTACTGACTACCGATTTCGGCTCACAAACAACCATCCTCAGGTAGTGCTTATTAAAGAATGAGTACTTGTGTACACTGTTAGCCACAACACAATCGTCACTAAATGTAACGCTTACATTTGATCTGAGTGTGGCGTTCGCTGTGTTATTCGGTGGTTTGGTATTTAACTAATTTGTAATTGAAAATGATAATGTTATTTCATTACAATGAGTAATTACAAAATAATTTTTTCTCCCAACTAAAGATTTGGTCAAGTTGCTAAAGAAATCCAAGTTAACATTGCGTTAAAGTGTTGTCTGCAAGTTGTGTCAGTGTCACTAAATCACAGCTCACACTACAGATTCTATACAATTATTGATTATGATGGAAACAGTTATCTTCAGCAGAATGATCATTAAAACCACCGAATATCAGCGCACAACACTGACGTATGTTACCTGAACAATATTCTTCGCAACTCGTGCGAAATTAATTTCGGTTCCATACATCAGCAAGAAAGTTTGTTGTGTGGCTCGTGCTATGAACACTGTTTTTTTAAAGAACCAATCTGATACGAATTATTTTCATTAAAATGAGTTCGGCACCACTGGTGCACATTTATTTTTACACATTTTTATTACCTTCGGCATTTATGTGTGCAGAGTTGCGTAATTTGAATTTGCCGTGGAGATAATTGTTAAGATGGCGGCAGACAATTGACAGAGACTTTCTATTGTTAGAGCAAATTTCCTTTTAAAAGGATAAGTATTTGAATTAATGCTTATTAAACTTTACTTTTATATTGTGCACTATTTAGATTAATTTTCATCAAGCAAACCTTTGATACTTTCGTAAGAAACACAGATAAAAATGCGATACAAATCGCTATCATCAATGGATGCGCTCCTTGCAGTGGAAAGAAATAATTAACACTGATAATGCTTATTGAGAGAGGAATTAAAGTTACAAATAACAATTCACGCATATTTATAATAATAATGAACTCTATTCTCGAGTAATAATTAACAAATAATTACAATTTCTTAACAGACCTCAGTTTGATATGCGTCTTGCGCCCGCAACCTACAAAAGCCAACCAAAAAACGGCAAAAACAAAGGAAGGCAAACGCAGATCACAAAAGGAATTTACAATTATCATTGTCTTTGTATGATACACGTTGATATGTCCAATTACGTCATAAAATATTATATAAATTATTAATATTTATCAGCGTTTTGTTTTATTTCACTTTTTTCCATATGTCGGATAGGTAATGTTTATAACTGTTAGAGGCCTAATTTCCTCTCGTCGCACTGTAGCTAAAATTAATCTCGTGGATGTAACATGCGGAAGGATGTTAGTCAAGCTAAACTGGGAGTCAGCAAGTAGTAATTTTATTTTTCATGCAATCAAGACTATTAAAATTTTTAACAAATTATACAGACACCTGTATCTACTTCACCCAGGTGGCGCAGTGATTAGTACACTGGACTCGCGTGAGGGAGAACGCCGGTTCAAAGCCGCGTCCAGCCATCCTGATTTAGGTTTTCCGTGATTCCACTAAGTCGCTTCAGGCAAATGTCGAGATGGTTCCTTTGAAAGGGAGCGGCCGACTTCGTTCCCCATCCTTCCGTAACCCTCTGGGGCCGATGACCTCACTGCTTGGTCTCCTCCCCCAAACCAACCAACCGACCTTCATCCAGCGTGTCAGGTCTTACAAGGGCATGTATTTTCTGTTGTCTCCGACGGTCACTCTAGCCACAGGAGCAGTAAGTTCAGGCGGTCAAAACAGACGGTACATCTACTTATTTAACGAACAATTAAAAGACAGAAAAATATGATACAAAATAAACAGAAAAAACGTGCCCAAGGAAATATTACCAAACTACGCTCCATATGGCACAGGAAGCGCAGTGACAGGCGACATCACTGTTGCCAACTTTTGACTGTAAAACACGAAAGGCTGCTCATCAGTCCTGTGAGTGGTCTGATGCGACCAGCAACGACTTCACCTCTTGCGCCAGTGTCATCATCGCAGAGTAGCACTTGCACCCAGTGCCGCCAGTTATTTGGTGTTGGTGCAAATAAACAGACAGTAGGCGACATTGCTAATGAAGTCCAAAAAAGATTTCAAGGAGGACTGAAACCGTAAGTGCTGTCCAAATGCTATTCCATCGTTTAGCTTCCTGCACATAGAGCTCAGATAGTGCTCATGGAACTACTGAAGACACGTGACTGAAAACAGTAGTCATCTATACAGCTGCATTAACACTGACGCGTTGCCACAGAGACGTACACAATGTCACTTTGTGTGATTGATTATGGTAGATGTGCGGAACAAACGAAAAAATGGTTCAAATGGCTCTGAGCACTATGGGACTTAACAGCGGGGGTCATCAGTTCCTTAGAACTTAGAACTACTTAAACCTAACTAACCTAAGGACATCACACACATCCATGCCCAAGGAAGGATTCGAACCTGCGATCCTAGCGGTCACGCGGTTCCAGACTACAGCGCCTAGAACCGCTCGGTCACTGCGGCCGGCGAACAACCGCACGAAGGCCTCTTAGCTGTCAGGCACTTCTTTCACGCACGGGCATTAGTAAGCCAACAGGAAGCAAAAATTTGGAGAGGTTATTAATATCACTGTGCTGTCAGAGCACCATTTCCAGAGAACTTACCCATGAATAATCTTTACAATGTCTTTTATTAAGTTGTTACAAACCCCTGGAGATCTTCTTATTGGACATTCACTAACGACGTGTTTTACTGTTTGCTCATTTGCACCACAAAGACATTCTGGGCTTTGTTCAAAAGCACACATGTACAGGGCAATCCATATAAACCTGAACTACTTCAATGGGTCATAATTTTCTTCCGGAAGCTCGTAGAAACGGGAAAGTTGTTTTTATGATATCAGTAGCTATGGGAGGATCAGAAATACCTCCCATTGTTGGCAAGTTGATTGTTGTTTCTGTACATGACGCGCTTTATCCGGTATAATACCACGCTTACTCGACTCGTGTTAGTTCGTTCGTAGCCTCGGCAGTCGAAGTTTGCGATGTCTGTGCGTGTGTAGTGCTCCCCACCTTGTTCAAATCTGCTTTCTGGTAACCTTGTTTCTTCTTGAAACTTCCTGGCAGATTAAAACTGTGTGCCGGACCGAGACTCGAACTCGGGACCTTTGCCTTTCGCGGACTAGTGCGCCACCAACTGAGCTACCCCAGCACCAATCACGCCCCGTCCTCACAGCTTTACTTCTGCCAGTACCTCGTCTCCTTGTTTCTTCTTCTTCTTCTTCTGGTTCTTCTCCTTTGACGTAAGAGCCAGTATGGACTACGTTTATTTTATTTCTTCCTCCTCACTTTTCTTCCATAATTCTCTCATCATTTTGATGTTTCCCTCGTATTTCTTCTGTTCATGTGGCTCCAGGCTTCTTCTTGCGTTATTCATGGACACATTTGGATCTTGCACTTTTCTTCCTAAATGGCAGTCATTCAGCAATATCCTGTGGAGTAATTTAGAGTTTGTCTTTGGCCTCCCAGTTTCTTTGCATCACGTGTTAGCCATTTCTAATTTGCCGAAATAATTAAAGTCATTTTCTCGGTCTGTTGGGATTCACATTCGGATGTGGCCACAGAAACCTGTTATCCTTTTGGTAATCATGTCTGCACTTACTTCCAAATGAGTAAAAAGTTCACTATTATGTTTTCTGTATTGTGTTTGCTCATTAACTGATCCCATAATTATCCTTATCCTTTTCATTTCTCTGTGTTCCAGTGCTTCCCTCATCGCCTTTTTGTAGAGCTAAACTTTCGGTTGCATAAAGTGCTTCTGGGCGAATTAACATAGAAAAAAGTCTAAGTTTAGCCTTGACGGATACTGATGTCTCCTTCATTTACATCCTTAGTAAGGTAATGCGCTGTTTTCATCTTATTAAACGTTGCTTCAGTGGCTTCTTTCTCAGAAATATCTTGTTCAGTTATGAGACTCGAACTCGGGACCTTTGCCTTTCGCGGACAAGTGCGCCACCAACTGAGCTACCCCAGCACGACTCACGCCCCGTCCTCACAGCTTTACTTCTGCCAGTACCTCGTCTCCTTGTCTCAATATTTCCGCATGTATATTTCACTATCTTGGAGACTTGCTTAATGTTTGTCATAATTTCGATGTAACGAGTGCCGATACGAGTCGAGATTGTGATTTACGTGGCTTGTTTTCAAACAATCCATCATTTTGGGAAAAGTGCTTGCAACCATAACTTTTCTTCCTTTGTAAGAAGCCTAAAATAATTAAGACTCGGAACAACTGTTAAGTCAAATGGAAGGTTTAGTTGGAAAAGAATTTATGTTAATCATTAACGAAGAATGGATGAAAATGATCAAGGGCAGCGCAAAACAGAATGCAAGCAAACAAGGTAATAAAGGCTTGACGTGCTGTCAAATGGAGAAACGTGAGACAGCCGAATTACTAAAACGCCTACTGGTATATTTTGCTATCGCTTTTTTTCCACACAATAATCGGTCTAGATCAGATGTAAAGGCAGTTTTGGTAGTACCATACAGGAGCATTATGGACCCGCTGCTGTTTATAATACACAGGGCGTCACCACCCCCTCCCCCCCCCCCCCCCCTCCCAAAAAAAAGACAAATTGAGAAACGGGTTCTTTACACCAAAACAAGGAAGAAATGTAGTAAACAAGGACTCTAAAACGCATACCTTAAGAGATGGGTTTCACACTACCAAAGATGAACTAGTGCTCATAGCTCTTAAACAAGTATGCATTTTACACCGCATGTTTACGAGACAGTTTTTTCTTGTTTTGGTCAATACTACCTGCTCCCTAAACATGGAAAGGAAAGATCTGGCAGTAGAAGAAATCTGTTTCATAGTATCGAAGATGAACTAGTGCTCATACATCTTAACATCCGCAATTTTATGCCCATGTCTACTGGAATTTCTTACTATTTTCTCTATAAGGAACCTGTCCCTGAAGTTTGTCGGTGTTTTTTTGGGACACCCTGTAGATAAATGAGCTGTACGGAGGCAGCAACGCCAGAAGACTAGCGAAATACTCGAAGAGCTGCTACTGATGCAACGACCGGGAGCTCACTCTGGATGTAAACAAGCATTAGATTACCCTATTGGAGACAAATCACTGGAAACAGTAACTACCGCAGAGCACCTAGGAGTAACTGTCTGAAACGACCTAAAGCGGATCGACCACATAAAACAAATTATAGGAAGAGCAGCTGACAGAGTGAGATTCATTGAGAAGATTTTAAGAAAACGCCGAGCCTTGGATACCTTCCCTCTCCTAAACTTCACATAATACTTCCTGTTTTTCATTACTTCCCACCCTGTCTGTTTCTGCATATTCCCCATATTCATGTATTCATTTAGTTCTTTTATTTTATTGAAACTGACTAAATAATCCATATAAACTGGAGTTACAATTGTTGAGTGTTCCTTTAACTGGTATTTGTATTACTTTCCATGTATTATACCTCTTGAAGCCGTCTCATCAAGTACTGTTTTACTCATTTCTTATATTTAATGCAAACTGTTACATAGGCACAATTTTGAGTATAGTGTTAATGTTTTTGCCGGCCGGAGTGGTCGAGCGGTTCTAGGCGCTACAGTCTGGAACCGCGCGACCGCTACGGTCGCAGGTTCGAATCCTGCCTCGGCCTGGATGTGTGTGATGTCCTTATGTTAGTTAGGTTTAAGTATTACAAGTGCTAGGGGACTGATGACCTCAGAAGTTAAGTCCCATAATGCTCAGAGCCATTTGAACCATTTGTTAATGTTTTTCCTGTTTTCTCCGTCGATATTTGTATATTGTTCGACTTTTGAAAATGAAGTTCCACCACACTCTCAAAAAGACGGCATTTACTGTATATTTTCTCACACTCCTCCATTTTCCTGCATTTATTGATTAATGTTTTTCTTACTGATGCCTAAGTTCCTCATACATTCTGTAGTTACACTGATAATTCTTTTTCTTAATTGGTTTTTGTATCACTCTCCATGGCGTATACCTCCTGCAGTAGCCTTCTCAAGTGCTAATTTTATTTTATTAGTTTTGTTTATTAATGGAAACTGTTACACAAGCTTGCTGTTCCAGTTTTGTGTTAAAGTTTCTCCTGTTTATTCCCTTTATATTTATTTGCTGCTCAGGTTTTTTTTTTTACATTGCATTACCACCACACTATCAAATATGTCATTTACTGTACGTTTCTGCTTCAATCTAGATGTGTAACTTCTTTCCTAATGTCGTTTACAAACAATTCAACTTCTTTGGCGACAACAGTCAGTAAATGTCTGAAGATGGCCGTGTAAGCCGAAAACCGGTCAACACAACAAAAATACTACTGTAGAACAAAAGCAAATTAGCGCTTTTCATTTATCAAATAGTGAAGGATAAACAGCGCTTACACCAGGATTTTGCCGCATTGAAGGAAGTCCTGCCGACCAAAATAAACTGCATCAGGTTGTGGAAAAAAAGTGTCTTATCGTACTACTAAATGAAACGACGCGTTGTATCGAGGAGGGTTGAGCAAAACCGAGACCTATCGAGTAGTGCCCAGATAGGTCGAGGCTCTGGTCGCACGTGGGCAGCAAATTGTGCATGCGTGAAATTTTGTACGCTGTGGCCGACCTCGCCTTACTAAACAGATAATCATAATTTGAATCCTAGCGTCCTATTGGTCTTCATCACCTTTGCAAAATGGGGCAAGTTGCTTTTGCATTAGCCACGTGGGGAGGGACCGTTGTTAACAGCCAGCGAGAGCGCAACACGTACAGTTCCATTTCGATCTTTCGTAGCAGGGTGGACCAATATCAACGTATGTGTCTTTGCATACATTTTTATTCTGAAATTACTATTAGAGAAGGAATTCTGTAGATATAATACAAAGTATCGTAAAATTATGTATCTCGTCTGTTCTACTGTGAGAAATGTTGTGAAGAACACCGTGTCACGTGGTGTTAGAATGTTATAGTGAGACCACATCTCTATATCAATGACGAATTGGAGCAGTGTGTGTAGTACAGGATGAGTCAGGAGGAACGGTACATGCGTTGAGGAGTGATAGAATTAATGAGTCTGAGCAAAAAACTTCGCCGGCCGCTGTGGCCGAGTGATTCTAGGCGCTTCATTCCGGAACCGCGCTGATGCTACGGTCGCAGGTTCGAATCCTGTCTCGGGTAGGGATGTGTGTGATATCCTTAGGTTAGTTAGGTTTAAGTAGTTCTAAGTCTAGGGGACTGATGACGTCAGATGTTAAGTTCCATAGTGCTCAGAGCCATCTGAACCAAAAAACTTCGTATGGACGTATGACCTATACCGAATGGTTTGCGAGACAGAATACATATGTAAGTAGGCTCTTTAGGTTTTCTTATTGGTAGCGCGACATAGCGCTCTGTATGAAAATCACTGGCTGTGCTGTGTGCAGTCAGTGGCTGGTTGGCATTGTTGTAATACTCGCCATTGTAGTGTTGGGCAGCTGGATGTTAACAGCGCGTAGCGTTGCGCAGTTGGAGGTGAGCCGCCAGCAGTGGTGGATGTGGGGAACTGAGAAGGCGGATTGTTGAGAGCAGATGATCTGGACGTGTGTCCATCAGAAACAGTGCTTTTGTAAGAATGGATATCATGAACTGCTATATATATTATGACTTTTGAACAATATTAAGGTAAATACATTGTTTGTTCTCTATTAAAATCTTTCTTTTGCTAACTGTGCCTATCAGAAGTTAGTGCCTTCCTTCAGTAGTTTGAATCTTTTATTTAGCTGGCAGTAGTGGCGCTCGCTGAATTGCAGTAGTTCGAGTAATGAAGATTTTTGTGAGGTAAGTGATTTGTGAAACGTATGGGTTAACGTTAGTCAGGGCCATTCTTTTGTAGGGATTTTTGAAAGTCAGATTGCGTTGCGCTAAAAATATTGTGTGTCAGTTTAAGCACAGTCATGTATAATTGTTCAAAGGGGATGTTTCACATATAATGTACGTTGTTATTCATTTTCCGTATTATTCAATCACTGTCATTGTTTACAACGTACGACAGTAGTGCAGAGGAAGTTGGGACGAAAAATTTGATACAGGGTACTTGTGGTCTATCAAATCGGGAAAATAGCTAAATTTGACCGACAAAAACTATTTAAGCTGCAGCGCATGTCCATCGATCGAGATTTTCAATATTTTCGTGGTCTCTTCGCGCAAACTATTGGTCCTGGAGTAAAAAATGAATGGGACCTTTTGTGTCGGAAATTTAATGCAGTTTAGTTTTGTATTGGACTCTTTACCACGGGACGGTGCGATTTTCAAGTTATTCTAGAAAAACATACAAAAGTGGTATTAAATGTGTTTATCTCGGAACAGTAACTCTTAATGGCAAAGAGGTAACGAAGAACAAACAGAAGAACAGAGATCTGATAATTCTAGAGATCAATAACGCACTGCCAGGAGTGAAGGCCGACAAAGCAGTAGGAGCAGAAGGAATCTTACCAGAATTCCTTAAAAATCTGTGACCAGTAGGAAGAAACTGGCAAGCAAAACTCTTCTCTGAGTGCATCAAGCAGAACAAAATACCTACTATATGGAAGGAAGCCAAGGTAGTCGCTGTCCTGAAACCAGGGAAGACTGGGGACAACACCAAAAATTTTACCTATTTCTCTTTTATGCACTGTGTATAAATTATTTGAGAGAATTCTGATGATCAGAACCCTCCCCACCAATAGAGCAAGCAGGTTTTAGGCCTAAAAGAAATTGCTGTGATCAAGTCTTTGCCCTCACAACCTTTACCGAAAGGGGCTATCAGATAAGAAGAAAACTGGCGTTGTCCTATTGGATCTAGCCTCAGGATATGATGCAGTGTGGAGGGACGGCCTACTTTATAAACTGATAGAAAAAAACTCAATGCAGCAGACCTATAAACTTTGAACTAAGAATATTTGGACTGGAAGAAAAATTAGAGTAGCTCCTAATGGCAAAACCAGCAGATGCAGATCGCTCAGCAACGGGCTCCCACAGTGCTTGGAACTGGCCACCTTATTGTTTAACTTGTACACTGCGGATGTCGTAGAAACAACGTCCTGTAACCTTATATACGCGGACGATGTGGCAATACCTTATCAGAGCAAATCTTTTGAGGAAGTAGAGCAGAAATTGACGAAGACCTGAACCTGTTGCATCTATACTACACCAAATGGCATCTACAACTGAATCTAGACAAGACAGTAAGTATAAACATGCATCTCAATAACAGAGAAGCCAAGATAACGGGGAACATCTGCATTAATAACCAGACCATTAAACATGAAGATACCTTGGAATAAAACTCGATCGGTCCCTAACGTACAGAGCCCATCTGGAGGATACAAAACAAAAACTGAAATCTAGAAATGCCATTCTTGCCAAAGTCAGCCGTGGCACTGGTCTACATCGTGGCCGAGTATTGTGCACCTGTATGGGCCAAAAGTGTGTATATATCAAAAATCGATATCTAGCTAAGAGAAACAATGAGAATAATTTAGGGTTCAAATGGTTCAACTGGCTCTAAGCACTATGTGACTTAACATCTAAGGTCATCAGTCCCGTAGACTTAGAACTACTTAAACCTAACTAACCTAAGGACATCACAGACACCCATGCCCGAGGCAGGATTCGAACGTACGACCGTAGCACCAGCGCGGTTCCGGACTGAAGAGCCTCGAACCGCTCGCGCACAACGTCCGGTAATAATATAGAGAACCCATAGATTGGCTACCAGTACTGTCTACCATAGCACCACCTGAAATCAGCTACTATCAAGAGAATATAGCAAAATACTGGCAAACCCAAATCTTCCCATACACCTGCATCTGACACAAAAAAAAACCGCTGGAGATCAAGGTCACCTCTATGGCAAACAGGTGTTTCCCTTCGACCTAGAAAATGAATGGAAGAGTTTATGGAGTAGAAGCACAGTAAAGAACAGAAAACTGGTTACTGACTCAAGCATACCAATAGAAGGCTTTAAGCTTTCTAGAAGAGTGTGGACTACGCTGAACCGTGTGAGGACGGGTTTCGGAAGATGCAGGGAGATGATGACAACATGTGGACTCGCGAACGACCCTCGGTGCGAATGTGGACTCAACCAATGGCCCACTTGATCGAGTATACTGTGCATGGTTTTAATGGCGAACTGGAGGATATACATAACATCATGGACAATGCCACTGAATGGCTTTAAAAAACAAAACAAAAAAACAAGTTATATTGTATGAAATTTGTATTTTCTTTATGTAAGTAAGTAATGATGAATGTGTCATTTTAAAGCTGTAATATCCTAGTTTAATATTTCGCCTTGTAAATGCCGATCGAGTTAGTGAATAAATAAAAAACCGGAAACCATACGGAGTAGGGCTTATGTACCCGTGAAGTTTGTTTGTTCATAATCACTAACACTATCGCCCATCAAAGCATGCACGTTTCCTCCTGAATCACCCTGAATTCTGCACTGTTTTACTGCAGGTACTGTCTAATGATCGGGGTGGTGCATGAGTATCAGGAATTGGTTAAATGACGAAGTTTATGTGGCAAATGGTCATTATCAAGGAACGATATTTTACAACATTTTTGTTCATGTCTTTTACGGCTTATTACCCGACACCATAGCTGATGCCGCTAACACACATGGGTGGGACGGCGCTCAATTGGGATCATTGTGGGGGAAGACATTTTTTCCGCCAGTATTTGGTTGGCAAGGGGAGGACAGGTAGTGACTTTGCACCAGTGTCCTTGTTTAAATTCCAAACCTGTCCGCAGGTTCTCGTGAAGTGCGGGATTATTGTCAGTGATCCGTACGACGGACGGAGGCGTTAAGCACGGCTTTCTCCTTGATGCCATTGGAAGGGAATAAGCTCCGTGCCGGTATCGGTTTTCTCCGTTTCCTTTTTTCCAACATCATATAAACCAAACACGTCATCAAACTACACACACATTCATAACGCTAACCTACACTCAGTAGATACACTTAAGACCAACTTTCACAAATCGCGAAGAAAGAAGTCATTGTGGGAGGAATAAGAACATCCTTTCAGGCTAAGTGTTTGAACCTATCGTTCAGGTTCTCCCAGCCAAGTTGTTAAAGACACAAAATAATTTAATGATCCTTTGCTGGCAAAATTATATTGTATCTTCTATTACTGATTGACTTCTTTGCTATTTATGATCTTACATGGTTCATAATTATAGCATTGAACAAACATGTTCTTTTCATTTTATCAGACGACTGATCCCAGGCATCTGAGTTTCTTTTAATATTTTAAATTGTGATTGACTGCATTTCAGAAAATGAAAAATGACAATTAAATTGTAGCTTTTTAGACATAAATGATTGTCTGAATCGTAGTTGTCGCACATGTAAGTGTGATCAAGCACGCTCTATGAACGTAACTGCTCCATTTCACAAACATGACGCACGAGCAGATACGGCAGTCGGCTTCAAGTACCACAATGGACGCCACATGACGATTTGCCGTTTTAATTTTGTAACAAGGCACTTAGTACACATTTATTTTTTTCTCTTCATCTTGTCATTTTCAATATTTTACAGAATTTTGCATTTAATGCATTTTGCATTTTAGTTTTGTCTGGATGTTTAATTTTGTAATGAACTAGTAAACTGTCATAGCTCCACTAAAAGCGATTAAGATAGTTGTGAACAAAAAACATACGATACTTTAGAACAGCGTGGAATACTTTTCAAAATGGTGTATTTTTTAGGCACACCACTGATTTTACTACGACAACTAATCCTGGAGGCCATGAGGAGCGCTTGTTTGGTACCACTTAAGCTCAATTACGGCACCATTCGTTCCGGAACTTCTTTGCTGTTTCGTAAAAACATATTTCGCTCCCACGTAACCTTCAGCTCTTAATAGTCCTTCTATCCCTAATAGTAGGAGGAGGTTCTGTTCTTACATAATAACAAGTGCTTAACGTCGTGCAGTGGGATTAGTCCTGTTCTCCGGCGTACATACCTAATAGCGCTATCTAAAGGGGATTGGAATTCGTAATTGGTCAATTATGTGCCATGTAAATGACCCGCTGTTAGACCCTGATAATTTGTTTATTGTTTTATTCTTTCGTAATTTTTAACTGGTCCTGTTCAAAGTTTTATGATGCTCGTTGCGAAACCGGTGATAAAGCTTCTGCAGGGTTAACTTAGCACGGCGATGTATTGGGACAGATGTAAGTAAATCCAGGCACAGCAGCAACAGCAGAAGAGGCAGCTCGCAGATGTTGCAACTGTCCTTCAATAAGTCTTGTGACTAGAGGCCAGTCAGCCACCAAACTAAGACGCAAGGTATGCTAGTGTCTTGCAACAGGAAAGGCAGACTACTTTTCTATAGTTAATATGGTACTCTTTCGTGATAACTTTAATAAATTTTAGGCAGAACCAATTATCTCATTTATGTGCCTGTAGATAACAGTGCTGCGGCAAACACAATTAATTGGAGGTAAAAAAAAAAGTGAACTGAAACAATTTTCTACGAAAATGCTGTAATTGAAAATTTGTAGCATCTGTTCATGGGAAGTCGGAAACATTGTACCAATGCCAGGAATTTGCTTATATATTCTGTTTTTCAAGTCTCTCAACAGCTCTGATGGAGCCTTCGGTCTCTACCTATCTTGTACTAGTCTTGTAGTATATTTTTGGCAGCCAACATCCTCGATAACTTGTCTTATGCTGTACCGTAAACGGAGGTGACTTCGTGAATAGGGGACCGGTTGCGGGGGAGGGGGGGGGGGAGGAGGAGAGTGGGAGAGTGCAGTACAGAGGACAGCAGTGTGCTCCAGAGATATTCACTATAAGAATTCTCTTGAAACGTGCTGATGTACGCTGCGTTGTTGTCTTACGCCTTACATTTGTTACTACACTCGTCGCACTCGCGATATGCTGCAGGCGACAGTGTAGCCTTCATCGTAAACAATTTGTTGTCAAATTTTGTTCACTTTCCTCCTCATGTTAGCAAATGCTTTCAAAATTCCGCTACTTTGCGGGGGTTTGTTTAGAAGCAATAATTTTTTTTGATTTGATATTAAAACTACCAGTGAAACGTTAGTGACGAAAAGCTTTCGGACCTTGGAAAGAGACAGCCGGTAGTAGTTGCTATTCATCAACACGAAGCTTCATTGCCTACGACTCCTTAAGAGGTTTGCTGGTAAGCATAGAAAACAAGAATTCCTGAGAGGTGCGAGTAATTTGCTGTCTTGTAAGAGAGGTCAGTCAAGCGCAACACGTTTTTTGTAGAACACTAAAAAAATACGTAAAGATGCCGCTAAATGAAAAATTGCGGTAAGATGCAAGAAACTAAATGTACCTTTGGAGCAAGATTTTGTAATAAAGGTTATGGATTTGGAACTTTTAAGTAGCACAAATAAAGGGAGTAATAGCTCCCGGCAATGGACAGTGTTAAGTGACACAAACTGCCATCAATTGACAGTGTTCAGCGACACAGACTAATTCATCATCCTCAGCGCTACGCTTGCTTGATAACTAATATATTTGCGGCAGCGAAAGAACGTGATTGGGAGAATAAGCTCTGGGTAGGATATGCTACTCTTTGATAATGTGGCGTCATTGACACTGGATTAATAATACTTTAAAGTTTGAGTTCCTGGAATAGAAAAACGCGTTGTCGGAGATGATCTAATCGTATTGTTGCACTACACCTGTTATGGGATTAGTAAGAGAGTTAAGTTTATTTGAACGCTGAAGCGTAATATCTTGTGAATAGAAATATGAAAGTGGCTGTTTTGTTAAAGAGAACTAACGTAAAAATTTATTCAACGCTGAGCAGTTGCATCATTTTAACGAGTTTGGAAATTTGGACAAGTTTACATACCCGCACTTTCGAAAATACGTCATTGTGGCTTTATTAGAGTTATACTGAGCCGGCGCGCAGTCTGATTCGGCTGCAATAGGCATCTATGCATTGGAACTGTGATTTACTTACATTTTCTGCTCCAAAAACTCAGACGACTACATCCATACATCCCAGAGTGTGCTACGAGTGTCGATGGGCACGCATGTCTAACGTGAGAAATAAATAAGCGTTTCAGGCAAGCGGCGTGCAACATCAGCGGTGCGTAGACCGAAGGCTACAGGTTCGTACCACTTCTACCGCTTGATCATTGCAGCGACTGTACGAACCTACATCACACAAGCAAACTTATTAAAAATAGCTGGACAGTGCTGGAAGCTTAGATCCATTCAACAGCACTCATAGTTAACCGGAGAAACTTCTCTGTGAAGCAAATTAACATTTATCTTAACATTCAAGTAACATTCATCCCAGCTTTAACATTTCAAGTTTAATTTTCATTGAAGTAAATCGCAAGTTAAATTTGTCTCCCTTCATTTTTCTGTCGCCATATACAACGTTGAAACTGATGCCAACAGCTAAGATGATGGAGCCCAACTAAACAACATACCAACAAATTGTTTTAGCGGAGATACGTATGCAACAGTCCGTTAAGAAGGAAAATTTTGTTTTGGCTTGATTACAGGGAGAAGGAAATGTTAACTTTCTTCGTCTAATGGCAGAAAATAAGTGTTGGATATGGCCTGAGAAGCCAGATGACATTATTCTCTCAACAAAACTATCAGAAAAGATCAGTAGGGGAAACAAATTTGAAGTACCTGAAATGGCATTGCAGAAACGATCTGAGGAAACACGTAAGCCAGATTCATTCATTCATTTCGTATAGGCCATCTTTGGACCACGTTATTTCAACTGTCTTGCTTTACGTGTTGTGATGTTTCCCCAGTGCTTCCGCATTCGTTCTCGGTGTTGCTCCTTCCTCTCCTGGGTCCAAGCCTTTCCTGCTTTTAGTTTTGGCTATTCTTGGAAATTCTGCCACGCCATAAGTTTCTCCTTGAGTGGGACACGCTTCAAGATGTCAACGTGGGCGATACACACTTCTTTAAGATCTTTCTCCACCTCTGTGAACCAGGCCCATTTTGTTTTCTTCTCCTGAAAGTAGGTGATCATACGATAGGTGAGTCTTCCCGGGCTCATTCGGATCATATGTCTGTAACACATGATCCTTTTTTTCCGGATGGTATCTGTTATGGCAGGGAATACCATTCATGATTATGACGCCTTCTATATTCCGCATTCTCTTTGATGGGACCTAAGATCTTTCTCAAAATCTTCCTCTCCTTGGTCTCCAGTTTTTCGATTAGGCCTTTTTTTTCATTACTAGGCATTCAGAAGTGTACAAGACCTCCGGACGGATAACACTGCAGTAATGCCTTAACTTTGCATTGAAAGATACTGATCTTTTGTTGTAGATGTTTTTGGTTAAATGAAATGCCATTTCCATAATGCATGATATGAAAGTTTCTCTGATAAGGTGGTTTTTATCCATTCCCCGAGACATTTAAACTTTTCAACTCGCTAATTTTTGCCTTGACCCACTACAAGCTCTCTTGGTGGTGAATTTATTTTCGTTATGAACTCGGTTTTCTCAAATGAAATTTGGAGGCCAGTCTTTTGTGCTTGTACGTGAAACTCATTAATCTGTCTCTCAGCTGTTTCCATGGAATCAGAAAAAAATGCATGATCGTCTGCAAAAGCGAGACAGTCGATTTCATGATTTTGCTTCTTGTATCCCAGTCAGACACCATATTTAATTCCTTGGTTTTCCAGTTCTTTACGCCCCTCACGAATCACCTTCTTGAGGGCACAGTTGAAGAGCAGAAGTGAGGGCTTATCTCCGTGCCTCACTGCTGTCTTTATTTCAAAAGCTTATGATGTTTCTCCTCTAAAATTCACTTTTGAGGTTGTGTTGATGTTTGCTGGATTATCGCTTTTGTCTTCTTGTCTACGCCAAGTTCTTCTAGAATTCTGATCAAGCTTTTACGATCAATCTAGTCGTATGCCTTTTTGAAATCCACAAAGATCACAACAAAAATTTTGTTCCTGAGCTTCAAGTACGAAAGGGTTGATTCGAGGTTCATGATCTGTTCGAAGCATGATAGACCCTTCCTGAAACCCCCTTGATACTCTCCCAGTTGTGGGTCTAGCTGTTCTTCTCTCCTAGTTTGCAGAGCTTTCGAGAGACTCTTATAAGGTTGCTGATAATAGAGAGATACCACGATAGTTATTTATATCTGTTCTGTGGCCTTCTCTCATGAGGATGATGAATCAGAGCAGAATTTCAACCATGTGGGAATCTTTCAGTTTCCCAAATCTGGCTGGTAATTTCTGCTAGTTTATCTACTGCTTTATCCCCTGCATAATTCCAAAGCTCAGCATTTATAGAATCTTCCCCTGTTGCTTTGTTGTTTTTAAGCGAGTGAATAATTAGCTTCATTCCCTCTTTCGTGGGTGGTGATGAATTTGGGTGTATTTCTACATAGTTGGTAAAGGGAAATGTGGATTTTGTAGGTTGATAATTCAGAAGAACTGTAAAGTAATTCGTTAATATCTGGTAGCTTCATTTATCATTGTGAGCTAGCGTCGCATTTGGAGCTTTGAAGTGTAAGCTTGGAGGATTGTACTTGGTGAGATTGACATTAAAAGTTCTATAGAAGTTTCGTGTATTTGTCTTTTGGAAGTCTTGTTCAATTTGTGCCAATTGCATTTTCTCAAAAGTAAACTTCACTCCCGGTATGATCTTTGCAGAGTGCTTTCTAGCATCCAGGAAGTTAGTTTTGTTAGATTCATTTTCCTTGGCATTCCATCTCTGCCACTCATGCTGTCTTTACTTCACTGCTACCTGACAATCACTGTTCCACCAAGCATGCTCCGTTTCCAGAAGCGGAACAGTTTCCTTTGCTGTTCTGACCAGGGCTTGTTGCAATTGTTCCCAGCACTATGGATGTAAGGATTAAAGTTTACGAGTGAATTCTCGATTGGACATCAGCTTTTTCGTGTCAAATCTATCTTCTTAACAAAGACAGGTTATTATTCCACTTGTAAATTTTTATTTACTGTGTTTGTGAATGACAGTTTATCACCTTTTGTAAAGTTTTGATTTTCTGTAATGCCATGGCATGTACTCGTATATGAAAAGCTCTGCTGTGTGACTTTCTAATTTCTTATTCGCCTGTGTACTTATCATCGCGAAAAAGATCACAGAATCACCTCAAACATATTTTCTCGCTTAAATACACTCCTGGAAATGGAAAAAAGAACACATTGACATCGGTGTGTCAGACCCACCATACTTGCTCCCGACACTGCGAGAGGGCTGTACAAGCAATGATCACACGCACGACACAGCGGACACACCAGGAACCGCGCCGTTGGCTGTCGAATGGCGCTAGCTGCGCAGCATTTGTGCACCGCCGCCGTCAGTGTCAGCCAGTTTGCCGTGGCATACGGAGCTCCATCGCACTCTTTAACACTGGTAGCATGCCGCGACAGCGTGGACGTGAACCGTATGTGCAGTTGACGGACTTTCAGCGAGGGCGTATAGTGGGCATGCGGGAGGCCGGGTGGACGTACCGCCGAATTGCTCAACACGTGGGGCGTGAGGTCTCCACAGTACATCGATGTTGTCGCCAGTGGTCGGCGGAAGGTGCACGTGCCCGTCGACCTGGGACCGGACCGCAGCGACCCACGGATGCACGCCAAGACCGTAGGATCCTACGCAGTGCCGTAGGGGACCGCACCGCCACTTCCCAGCAAATTAGGGACACTCTTGCTCCTGGGGTATCGGCGAGGACCATTCGCAACCGTCTCCATGAAGCTGGGCTACGGTCCCGCACACCGTCAGGCCGTCGTCCGCTCACGCCCCAACATCGTGCAGCCCGCCTCCAGTGGTGTCGCGACAGGCGTGAATGGAGGAACGAATGGAGACGTGTCGTCTTCAGCGATGAGAGTCGCTTCTGCCTTGGTGCCAATGATGGTCGTATGCGTGTTTGGCGCCGTGCAGGTGAGCGCCACAATCAGGACTGCATACGACCAAGGCACACAGGGCCAACACCCGGCATCATGGTGTGGGGAGCGATCTCCTACACTGGCCGTAGACCTCTGGTGATCGTCGAGGGGACACTGAATAGTGCACGGTACATCCAAACCGTCATCGAACCCATCGTTCTACCATTCCTAGACCGGCAAGGGAACTTGCTGTTCCAACAGGACAATGCACGTCCGAATGTATCCCGTGCCACCCAACGTACTCTAGAAGGTGTAAGTCAACTACCCTGGCCAGCAAGATCTCCGGATCTGTCCCCCATTGAGCATGTTTGGAACTGGATGAAGCGTCGTCTCAGGCGGTCTGCACGTCCAGCACGAACGCTGGTCCAACTGAGGCGCCAGGTGGAAATGGCATGGCAAGCCGTTCCAGAGGACTACATCCAGCATCTCTACGATCGTCTCCATGGGAGAATAGCAGCCTGCATTGCTGCGAAAGGTGGATATACACTGTACTAGTGCCGACATTGTGCATGCTCTGTTGCCTGTGTCTATGTGCCTGTGGTTCTGTCAGTGTGATCATGTGATGTATCTGACCCCAGGAATGTGTCAATAAAGTTTCCCCTTCCTGGGACAATGAATTCACGGTATTCTTATTTCAATATCCAGGAGTGTATATATGTTTACCGGAAATTTCCTTAGTATATAGGTGGAAGAAGAGAGCAGATTTCAGCTAAGCTTATAGGTTAGGTAATGGTTTTCAGGAGTTCTACAGAATTGTCAAAAAAAAAAAAAAAAACGCCGTAAGTGTCGCAACGTTACCACGCTTACGGTGTAATGTTTATGTGTCCTTATTTTTGTTGCCTGTACCTCTTGTTTTAGTGCCTTAACAATGTTTGAAGGAGAGTACTTCCGGGTTCTATCATGTCACCCCTTCCCTGTTCCATTTTCAAATGGTGTGTGGAAAACGAATGGCTGTAAAGCTCCGTAAGAGCTTTCATTTCCCTCATTTGCTCGCCGTGGTTATTTCGCGAGACATGTATGTGGGTGAGGGCCAATCCACACACATAACACGTATCCAAACCAATATTTAATACTTGCACTCAAAGGTTCTTTTTTTCAGAAACTGTTGTTCAAAATAGTCTACGAATATTTCAGCCAACAGTGGGCTAAGTGAAGAACCTATAGCTAAGCCATCTAATTGCTTATACAGAGTCCCTTAGAATTGGAAATAGTTTTGTGCTAAGCATGTTTAAATGGACAGTCTCAAGTCATTCAGTTCCACAGGATTGAAATTAGATCCGTACATCAACTCTGTCGGATATCAATGCATTCCACTGCTGGTATGTTGGAAAATAAACTGCAGACATCAAATGATGCTAATTTATCACTGTGTGAAACAGCTATACCTTTTATCGCATTTGCAAGGTCCAGAGAGTTTGAAATACCATGCTTTAATTTGAATTTAGTTTTGCTCCTAATTAAGGTGTCCAGTTTAGTAGCTAGTTTCTAAGACGGAATAGTGAATGATGATACAACTGGACGAATAGGGTCACCTTGTTTATGCCGATTAGGAAGCCCATACATTCTAGGAAACAATGGGTTCACATTAGTTGCTAGTTTTGCTTGAAAATCAGAGAATATACTCGTACGTTTGCATGAACGGATTGCAAATTTGACACCATCTTTAAATAATCTAGCAAAGTCTTTAGGAATGACTTGGAAGCATGTGGTACACAGGAAATCATTAACTTTATCCGCAAAATCACGTTTGTTCAAAAGCACCATACTGTTTGTTGCGTTTATCATATTTTGTGGCAATGATACCTTGTTGATGTAATTTATGTTTTAAGATCTTGAGGGTGTGAAATTCGCTATTTGTTGGTGGTTTAAAAGAAGTTCTCAGGTCCAGTGGCTGTTCTTTAAGAATCAATGTGAATTACAGAGAAGAAGGATGAGACCCTCAATATCTACTACGTAATCGGGTAATCGACAGATACTACAAATTTGCTATGAAACGGCAGAAAGAATTTAAAGATTTGGTCGACAATGAAAGAGCTAAAAAGTATAACGATCGACTCACGATCGGTACAGAATTCAGTGTTCTGTGTAATAACAGGCATTTTGAGTTAAGTGTGCAAGCGTAGAAGAAGTGATGGTTTTGGTGAGGCAAATAGCAAATTTTCCGAAGTCGCACGCATTATATAAGGAGACGTTGTATATTACTGCATAGTGCCTTGGTTAAGTCAAAGGACATGCCTTGAATACTTTTTCGATTTAAAACCTGCTATTGTTGACTTCTGGGGAGAAACGGAAAGCAAGAACGAACATTAGAAAATCTGGTACCGATTGCAGACCTTGTATTTTTAAATAGAGCTGACTACAAACTGCCCTCAGTAAGAATTTTGGAGGTGAGAAGCAACTTATTTCTGAAATTCCCTGGCAGATTAAGACTGTGTACCGGACCAATACTCGAGTTCGGGACCTTTGCCCTTCACGGGCAAGCGTCTCAGTCCTGCGAAGGAGTTTCATATCAGCGCACACTCCGCTGCAGAGTGAAAATTTCATTTTGGAAGTAATTTCTGATATGATGGCGAAGGTGGACGTACTGAAAAGAAAACTGCATTAGTGGAGGGACAAGTTCTGCCAAGGTGTGCTGTCCATTTCCCTAAGCTCAGTGGCGTCAAAGAAAATGAAAATTCTGAACAATCCATTGTGGCGTCGAAAGGTTTACAGGAGTAGCTTATAAACGTTTGCAGACACTGCCAATCTTGAATCTGCTTTTGAGCGTCTTTAGTTGAACGTGCCCCAGTACATATGCAGACGGAACTGGTAGGTCTGCATTGTAATTCGCATATAAAAGAAAATATTTTGCGTTAAAGCTGTCCAGGAGTTCTGTGTTGTTTTCCTCACGACGAGTTTCCACGTCTCAGAATGAATTTGCAAACTTAATATTTAGATCAACATTGTGTGTGAGAAGTGTGGTGTCTCGCATCAGTACCAGCCTACCGGGGTCTTTAAGTAAGCAAGGGGATTGCAGGTTTCCGCCAGACGTCGCGGGATCTGGCGGACGCAATGGTGCCAACCCGCTGCCCCGGACTACGAGCGAACCTGTACTGCCGCAACATGAGACGGCTGGCGGCAGCCGCACGGGCACTCACGCCCGCAGCCTCTTCGCCACGATACACTACGCATATACCACCTAGTGACAGCTCCGACTCCATCGCTCGTGTTTCAGTACAGAGAGCCTCATCCTTGTTGACATTGTGAGCTGGACTTTATTTCTTGCTGCAATATTACAAATAATGCAGCAACACTTGGGGAAATGCAAGTTAAGTAAATCTTCTGTTCACTACGTTAACTTGTTCGTTCATCATTTCTGCTCCTGTCCAGCTTTCCTATGATGACAGTTGCTTCACCACTCAGTAGCCCACCTCTCCTTACCATTGTGTACAAAATCATACATAACAAACAGCTTTTGATTACGAAAGTAAATTAGTCTCGCTTACCTGGTAACTTGGGAGACGAAAATCTGCGAAACTGTCAGCATCTATCTGTATGCCGACAGTGTGAGTCAGATATAAATTTTATTATGTCTTCAGTGTACCAAGAATAATTAAATAATACTGAAGCACAGGGTGAGTACAAAGTCTTGCCCTGATTATAACAATTTATTAGAGAATAACCGTTTGACATACTAAGTTACATCTGATGCCGTTACATAGGTTAGGGTTACTAGTTTTTTTTTTAGGCCACTTACGTTAGTAAACAATGTGTGCTCCATTGGTAGCTTGGAGAATGTCGATGCGGTGTTCCAGTTCCCTCCAGGTGTTTCGTAACATGTTTTCTGTCACAGTACACACAGAAGCTTGTGTCCTAGCCTTCAATTCGTCGACGTCAGCAAATGGTGTCGACGAAGAGTCTGTCCTTGATATAGCTCCAGAAAAAAAAGTCAAGGGGCGTTATGTCTGGATGGGGGAGTACTGTCGGGATCGGTAGATTGGAAGCAACGGTCCAGCACCCTGGCCACCTCGCTCTCCAATCGTTATGCCCCTTGACTTTTTCTTCTGGGTCTATATCCAGACTATTCGTCTCAACAGTTGCAAAAAAAAAAAAAAAAAAAAAAAAAAAAATTGTAACACTAACCTATGTAACGGCATCAAATGTAAATTATTATGTCAAACGTTTAGTTATAAATTTTTATAATGGGAGCAAGATTTTGTGCTCACCCTGTATGCTTAGTTTGTGATCTCTGTTGCTCCATGTTATGAAATATGAAACAAAGCTGCATGCGACATGCGGCACTTTCGCAATCCCCCTTCCCTTCTTCCCACTCAGACAGTGTGAAATGGTAAAGAGGGAAGTGTGCAGTTGGATGGGAGAGACAGGCACACGTGCGCAAGCACTGCACACGAAGATAGTTCTTGGCTGTCACTGATGTAATGTGTCAGGAACGTTCCTACATGCAGGGGGTCTTTGATTAGGATAGAGAGGCTGACGAAGGTTTAGTAGGTTTAATGCAAAACATTGGTGTTTTCAGAAATTATAGGTTCACAGTCTTAAGTTGAGAGCTGCATTCACTAACGTTAATCGTTACTAAAGAAGAATACGTGAATGGAGACTTTCTTGTTGCTCTGTCACAACCGACCGACTGCCCAAACAAACCACCACACGGAAATATAGTGATCACACCAAAGATGGTACAGCAGAACTACTATCGATAAGCGGTGCTGCTGCCACTGACGGAGGCAAGTCAGCAACGCGATATGGTAGTAAGTCAGCGAGAAATAAGACGTCACTCGATTGTGACAAAATGCCAAAGAACAAACGGCATCAACGCGAGCCGACCACGGCTCACCGTAGTTACTGTTCAGTCAAATTTACAATTCATTTAATATCCATAATAATTACCATTTGCTTTTGCGGTAGTGTAAGTGATATCGATGGAGATAAAACTTTGCTAAAATTAGTTGCGTTTCATGCTTAATCCCAAGCGATGTGCAAACCCGGTTTTGCTTCGGAAAATCTGACCATCGTCTGTATAAATAGAACAAAGACGCACAGAAAGTAATAAATATGCACCAAAAAGAAATTCGAAAAAGTGTGAAAGAATAAACATACGAAAAATTTACTGATTTACTGTACAGATTGGCCACTAACCAAGTTATCTAAACATAGTTAAGCAAATTCAAGGAATCATACTACTTACGAAGTCGCAAAACAATTATGTTTACTTCACGTAAAGTCTTAGTGGAGATGCCATTGGTTGGTTGGCTGGTTGTTTTGGGGAAGGAGACCAGACAGCGTGGTCATCGGTCTCATCGGATTAGGGAAGGAAGTCGGCCGTGCCCTTTCAGAGGAACCATCCCGGCATTAGCCTGGAGTGATTTAGGGAAATCACGGAAAACCTAAATCAGGATGGCCGGACGCGGCATTGAACCGTCGTCCTTCCGAATGCGAGTGCAGTGTCTAACCACTGCGCCACCTCGCTTGGTGGAGATGCCATTAATTCATAGGTTGTGTGAAGATGAAGCTTGCTATTATCCCCGCTATATCTGTTGTGTCTAACGCAAATCGGTCAGGTATATTGAAAGAACTGCGAGCGAATGGCGCTTTAATCATTTCGAGGTGAATAAAGACAGTCTGCTGTGAAATCGACTAATGCTATGACACATTCGTATGCAATAATATTAGTGATAAGTAGGAGAGAATTTATGTTGTCGCAGCTTCGTATCTGTCCTCAGGGACCTTAAGGCATATTAGGACTGAAAGTTAAAAAGGACTGTTTAGTGACAAAAATCTTATAACCGACTTACGAAAATATGGAAAAATAGGAAAGAATAATTTGTAACATTTTATTCAAAACGGTTCCTAACAGCTGCCGAAATTAAGTCATTGCTTTTGTTGGACTCTCTGTCTTTGGGGAGGACGACGAAAAGGCCGTTGATACAATTAAGAAACAATCAATGTGACCTTCGATAAAGAATTTTTTTCTATTGTGGGGAGTGTTTTTAAGGAAATTGTGGGGCAATATAATTTCCGATAGTTCTGTGTCGTTTGAGATTTATCAGGAGAATAGTACCCTAAATCTCAATAATCTTTGCGTAATAAATTTGCATCGGTACGCTTTACGATTGCTTTAGGTATAGCCGGTATGTAGTATAATAAGTAGGACAACGGCCAGCAGCGTTTCTTTCTCCGCAGAAAGTATCTCACTAAAACTAATAAGTACTGTAACGTGACTCATAGCATTAATTTTTTTTTCGTCAGGTGTGGCAGGTGTAAGGAAAACGTTTGTTGTCGTCATTCGATTGACACTTCGCTTTATTGTGTTGACTATGGGGAATGAACAAGGAACTGTTTCATTGTTAGTAAAATATCGACTATTCAAAAATTATTATTAGAACTGTGTTACAGGAATTGTTATAAAACGATGTATGTTTGACGATTATATCATTTCAGCAAATTAAAGTCACGATTGATGGAAGTTGTCAGTAATGTACCATCAAACACTGCCTTTTTTTATTTCGCTCTGCTGACCTTTGCAGAAATTACATCCCTAACAGTCTAGCTGTCGGTATAAACTGCTTCTTAATCAGAACATTAATGATACGTTACTTTTTTGTATAGTTTATTTGCTTCAAATTCACTCAGGGTATTATCATTGCGCGGCGCTACGCTCTCTAGTCACCTCCGATCGCACACTAGGCGGTTCTTTGCATGACAGAAACGAGCAAATTCAACAATTTTGAAGACACTTGTAGTGCTTCTTAGCAACTAAAATTTTTACAGTGCGTTTCTTTCGTTGTATTCTTCCAGCGTAAAGAATATGAAGCTGGTTTTCGACATGTCGGACTGGACCATTCCCCTGTCAGCCTCGTGAGGTCAAATGAAAACCTGCTTGAATATAAAAGTAGCGAAACACACGCGCAAATAGCCGCATTTGTTTGAGATCGAAAGATTTGCGGGGAGGCTGAGTGGTACACAACGTATATTTTTTCACCTTCGAAAGTTAGCTGCTTTACGTTTTACGTCTTTTTTCCAGAGTTTTTCTGCACCAATCTGCGTTGTTGTTTGATTGGGAGTCAGTTCGTCAGGAACCTACGGACAGCAAACTTTCCTCACGACTAACTGTTGATGTTATTATCTGCTGATTCCAGACCAATTCTATAAGATTTTGGTCTATGTGGTATGGTGGCACTAAGAAAGCAACCATGGTTTGTAAAATTTTATCAGTGGAATGAACTGAAGGAAGGTGATGCTCCTTAACGCCAAACCTTTGGCCAAACCTGTTTATAGTTATGTTTTCTTTTTTTTTTTAAAAAAAGTGTCTTTTGTTTCTAATACTTCGAAATTTTGCTGCTAACACGAAACGAAGACCCTACATGCACAACAAAGTAACATTGGCTGAAACAATTTTTGGAAATACTCCTCACACAGTTACTGTGGCAACAGTATTTACGTTTAATCTGCATAATTCCATGTCTTAATAAACCACTGGGCATATTAACTATGATGCTTCATTTTTTTTGTAATTAATGTCTAATGTAAGACATTCTTTTTTGCGACTGAAATTCTCTATTTTGCACATAATGGCTCGTTTATTCTAGCTACTTTAAACTCAATTTTTTGCAGAGTTTGTATGCCAGGCTGGAAATTAGGGTCTGTGCGATAAACGCAAGGATCGCTTTTCTTGCATTGTTCAAGACATCGCAGAAATTTCTGCATAATAACACGTTTACGAAATTGATGCATAATAAAAAATTTACGAAAGACATTGAGAAACGTTTTACAATGTCGTAATTCAAAAAATAAATCAATTTTTGTTATATTTGACAACTCCTTTCTGATGTTTAGCGAGTTGCTAACCATGTAGCTTGTTTGACTTACTTTAATAGTTTGCAGATTAATATCATTTAAAGAATTTTTGTGCATCGAAAAATGAATCTGACAAGCGAATGTTTTCGTACTATGATTATTTATGACTTTAAATCGTCATTAACACCTAAACAGCGTGAAGATCGACTTAGAAGTGCATTTGCCTAAGAAATCCCATTTATAGCAACATATTTATAGTTGGTATAGTGATTTCTAAAGAGATCGGCTTTTTCTTCATTATGAATTTCAGAAGGTCGCCAAAGAACTGGTGTTACTGATGAAAATAAAGCCGCTGTTCCAACAGTGCTTAAAGAACATCGACTGACATGAATTTATTGGGCCGTTATTCAGCATTGGAACAAATCCAATTAAACACATTTTTCAGCAACACTTACACATGAGAAAACTTTGTTGTCGATCGATTCTTCATAAACAGACTGCCGATCAAAACATTATCAAACGGAAAACGCTATAAAGCATAAAGAGTTAGATACGAAAAAACTTTGTCTGTGGATTCCGCATATAGTGCTGCGATGAAAAGCAACAAAACTCTGTAAATATTCGAAGGCGGCATTTCAAATTTGTTTTGGAATGTCGTTACTGTAGATGAATCTTGGATTTATCCTTATCATCGTGAAAAGAAAGTCAGTCGGCTCAATGGATCTTTCAGAGAGTACCTAAGCTTACAAAAGTCCAAAGAATTTGCTGTGCTGGTAAGAAGATTGTTGCTAGATTTTTTTTCGTAAAATGGGCCACATTGCTACTACAGCGAAGATTGTCAGTTGGTGTACAAACGTCTGTTCACTGCAATTTTTTGAAACAGTCCGTGAAAACGCTCAAGATGAAAAATAATTTGACATAACGGCAACGCATGGTCTCATATAGCAAAACTAGCAACTGAATATCTGGATAATCTAAATGTCAGCACTATGAACCCTTCACCATATAGGCCTGACCTGGCAGCTTGCCTTTTCTTTTTGGTTCCAAAAATTAAAGTTAAATGCGTGGATCACTTTTTCGTCATCAGATGACGGAATGGAACATTACATTTGGGTCTGTTGTGTGTCAGGAATAGCGGCTTCTTTGCTTTAATATCTGGTTTCATCGAATGGGAAAATATATTCATATTAATTGTTTGAGAAACAATAAAATAAAGAAAATTTTTGACAGTAATCCTCAGTTGATTTTCTAAATATCTGCAGTGTCGTCCTCGATCCAAAGCGCCACTGGGAACTCATTGTGTATATATTGACTCCTCTGGTTTGGAGCAGATACCTGGACCCCAAATCCGCTCACCAACGCGTCGCCCTTCCGCAATTTTCACAGCATCGGCTAACTTAAATAACGCTTGTCAATATTCTACTCCCACGTTCCGTCACCTTTTTCTTCAACATTATCAGTACTTTCCCCGTCGTATCGTCAGTAATGTTAACAGCAAGCAGTCGCGCGTGACTTCGACGACTTTCTGTGCTGTCGCAACAAGGTAAGGACGGACACCACTTTGAATTGGAATGTGGCTGTACCAAGTTAGTTACTGCTTCGCCGAGTCTAAGGTTCACCTCGCCGATGAGTACTTCCTATGTCATGCATTTACACTACTGGCCATTAAAATTACTACACCAAGAAGAAATGCAAATGATAAACGGGTATTCATTGGACAAATATATTATACTAGAACTGACATGTGATTACATTTTCACGCAATTTGGGTGCAAAGATCCTGAGAAATCAGTTCCCAGAACAACCACCTCTGGTAGTAATAAAGGCCTTGATACTCCTGGGCATTGAGTCAAACAGAGCTTGGATGTAGTGAACAGGTACAGCTGCCCATGCAGCTTCAACACGATACCACAGTTCATCAAGAGTAGTGACTGGCGTATTGTGACAAGACAGTTGCTCGGCCACCATTGACCAGACGTTTTCAATTGGTGAGAGATCTAAAGAATGTGCTGTCCAGGGCAGTAGTCGAACATTTTCTGTATCCAGAAAGGCACGTACAGGACCTGCAACATGTGGTCGTGCATTATCCTGCTGAAATGTAGGGTTTCGCAGGGATAGAATGAAGGGTAGAGCCACGGGTCGTAACATATCTGAAATGTAACGTCCACTGTTCAAAGTGCCGTCAATGCGGACAAGAGGGACCGGGACGTGTAACCAATGGCACCCCATACCATCACGCCGAACGATACGCCAGCATGGCGATGACGAATACACGTTTCCAATGTGCGTTCACCGCGATGTTGCCACACACGGATGCGACCATCACGATGCTGTAAACAGAACCTGGATTCATCCGCAAAAATGACGTTTTGCCATTCGTGCACCCAGGTTCGTCGTTTAATTCACAATGGCAGGCGCTCCTGTCTGTGATGCAGCGTCAAGGGTGACCGCAGCCATGGTCTCCGGGCTGATAGTCCATACTGGTGCAAACGTCGTCGAACCTTTCGTGCAGATGGTTGTTGTCTTGCAAACGTCCCCATCTGTTGACTCGGGAACCGAGACGTGGCTGCTCGATCCGTTACAGCCATGCGGATAAGATGCCTGTCATATCGGCTGCTAGTGATACGAGGCCGTTGGGATCCAGCACGGCGTTCCTATTACCCTCTTGAACCCAAGGATTACATATTTTGCTAAGTCATTGGATCTCGACCAACGAGAGCAATGTCGCGATACGATAAACCACAATCACGATAGGCTACAATCCGACCTTTATCAAAGTCGGAAACGTGATGGTAAGCATTTCTCCTCCTTACACGTGGCATCAAAACAACGTTTCACCAGGCAACGCTGCTTGTGTATGAGAAATCAGTTGGAAACTTTCCTCATGTCAGCATGTTGTAGGTGTCGCCACCGGCGCCATCCTTGTGTGAATGCTCTCAAAAGCTAATCATTTGCACATCACAGCATCTTCTTCCTGACGGTTTAATTTCGCGTCTGTATCACGTCATCTTCGCGGTGTAGCAGTTTTAATGGCAAGTAGTGTGTTTTTACTGAAATATTCTTAAGAACTGTAGCCGTATATTAAAGGAAGGAACTGAGATAGCTTGTGAAGAGAGAAAGACGCTTTGGTCGCGTCTGAAGTCGTAACATCGACGGGCGGCCACTTGCGCCCTCCGCCCAGTCAAGCTCAGTTCGCCCTCGGCACAGGCGGGGCCCTCTCGAGGCAGCGACGCAACCTCGGAGGTGAACAGGCGGCAGATGCCAGCGCCAGCAGCTGCCCCCGTCTCCGTGGGACCGGCGCTCACTTTGCATGAATCTCCCGTTGGGAGAGGCCCGGGACCTGCTGATGAATATTATATCACTCTAGCCACCATCTCTGCTCCCCTACCAAAAAAACCGTTAGCAAATATTCCCATGGTACTGCTATGCGTCTAGCCATCAGACTCTTACCTGCAAATTCGTTCTCGGAAGTTCGATATCTGATTTTGCCCCACGAATTACAATTTTCCTCCTGGTGATTGATAGTAATGGGGTTCGATTCTGATCTTATGTAAACTCTTGAGACGTGGTACTGCTTACAGTGTTTGTTATTTGCTAACCCCCTAAATTTTCCACTTTTGCTTCGTTTACGTAGTAGTGTCAATGAAGAGTAGACGAAAACGGAATCACAAAATGGGACATAATTTAGTTTTTTATATGAGTACATATTTTATATGTATATGTAAGATAATGCCCAAATTATATTACACTCGGTACGGAAAATGTATGATTAAGGTCGCAACGTTTGTGATTGCCTTCTGGTGTCGCATAAACTGGCGAATGCGTTAATTTATAGAATGATTCCTCCTAAAGAGGTTATAATGTAAACAAACCAATTGCTGGATAATTGTAGAGCTAATCTATACTCTGACTTTTGTTTTACATTACATTACATTTTGTTTTACATTATAGGTTTTGTAATATATATTAGGGTACCAAATTGAGTTATGTTTGGTCTCTGTGCCCTACTGGGACACATAGATTGTAAATAAAATAGGAAATATCTAAAGGCTCAGGTTTTCAATAAATATTCCCTGTTTCTTTTGGGCGCTACACCCTGCTGGAATAGATTGTAAATAAAGCAGAAAAAATCTAAACGCGCAGATTTTCAAAATTTCGACAAAACTAGATTTCAATCAATCCTACATGACTATAATCCAAATTTTTGAGACAAGCCGACCATCAAAGTCAAGCAGGTCAGTACGTCGAATCATAATATCTCCAGCGAACGTCTTCGTCATCCTTGGCAATTTTTCAGAACATTTCTCGTGCAGACAATGCACGGTCTACTTAAAATACGTCAGAAAAGGATAAGTGGATCTGAGCAGTTGACGTACGTGGAGCAATACCTATTCCGGTAACCGCCACCACCTACCATCGTGACATAAATGATCTGAAGATGGTTACATTCTGAATGGAACCGGTTACCGTTCAAATAAATATTTTATTGTGGTCAATACCGTTATTAATCTGGTTTTAATATGAGAGGGTTAGAACTTAAATACTGGCAACTATTTAGTCACAATAGGTACAAAAGAGTAACATGTTTGCACCCGTTACTGTCCTTCAAAGTAGTCACCAGTGTTGTGTAGAACCCGTTGCCAGTGATGTGGAAGGCGTAGTATAACCTTAGCAGAGCCTGTTCTGTTGGTGATGCGAATGGAGCAGTCTACTGCCTGTCGAATTACTGGAACAGTTCTGAAGCGAATGCCACGAAGTGGTTCCTTCTTCTTCGGAATCAAATCAAAGTCACGAGGACTTCAGTCCGGAAAGTATGGTGGATGGTACAGTACTTCCCAGTCCCATCGACCGAACAGAGCAACCACAGCTTGCGCTGTATGCGCCCGAGCATTATCGTGCAAAATGACGGGTGGGTTGCGCAGAAAGTGTCGCTGCTTCTTTCGCAAAGCTGGTCGGAGGTGCTGCTCCAAAAACGAATAGTTATACTGTACATTGACTGTCTGCCGTGTAGGACCGTAATGCATTAGGATAGCATCACCACAGTCGTACAAGAGAATCACCATAACTTTAGACCGCTCGATTCTTCTACAGTTATTACCCTCTACAGATCCAAAATTATTTCTTGACGTACTTTTGTTAGCTGATATTCCTGTATATCTTAACATATGTCCTATCATTTTGTCAAGATGTTTCACATCTTCCTCTGCTCGCCGATTCTGAAGCCAGCTTCCTCATTTCTTATCTGAAGTCCACCAAATTTACATCATCCTTCTGCAGCACTACATATATCCCTTGAATACCTTTCTTTCCCGGTTTTCCCACAGTCGACCCGATAGGGGGCTGTAGATAGTTTCATGGGCATTTCTGTAGCATTTGGACGTCATAAACGCGTAAACGCCTTTGTACTGGTTAGATGATGCGCACTGTTAATTGTGAGATGAGAAGACGCCGTAGTCGGCAGTGCTGTGCCGTGAATAGTATAGTACTGCATAGGCCGAGTGGTAGTGTTGCCGTTATATTCTGAGGAAGCGGAACATGTTGATTTACTGATTAATTATTTGAGATCAGGAAACAGATTGAAGCATTTTGAGAAGAATATTTTATTATGATTACTTTGATGAGTAATAGAAGAGGGTTTGATTTAAGGTAATTGATTTCAGATTTTGTACTTTACTGCGGCAGCTTGTAGTTGCGCTTTCTTGGTTCACACATCCAGAGACTTGACTATAGGGAAAGATAAATAGCCACGCATAATTTTCGATTTGAATTTGGCGGTATAAATAACTGTTGGATATTAATGTCATTTTAACGAGTTGCATTTTTGAAAAGATTTCATTTGGTGTTAAAGATACCACTCAAGAACTGTAAGTTTTCGTGTACTAATGTTTGTGAAGCAAAGAAAGAGATAATTTTTCAATATACAACTTTTGTAATCAGGAAACTAATTACATTTGAGTTTTATAGTTTATCCCAAGTCACTGTCCGCAATAAAAGTATATACCAAAATACGAGTTATCATTTTCAGTTATTCAGATTTGTTATGAAACAAGTATGCTTTGCCTTTGTTTAAAAGGCGCATTTAGTTAGTTGTAGATCAGTAAATGTGATGCGCTTTCAGGAAAAGAGCAGTGTTATGGTGTTTCCGTTGTCCAAAGATAAGCCAAATTTAAACAATAAAAAAAGGTAAAATTGAGTTTTTCCAGTTCATCAGTTTAAAAGTTTAATGATTCACAGTGTTGTATTCAGACAGTATTCTTGCTATTACGGATATTTAAACTGACGGGCAACCAGATAGGCACTTTCAAGTTACTTTCTCGCAGTCCGATTTTGCAGCATGTTCTCGCAGTTGAGTTCTTATGTGTAAAGCTTACGAATTTCAATGCTGAGAGCTTGCGTAAACTTACATGTAGTTTACACTGCCAAAAAGCAAAACTTTTACTGTATAAGATCAATCATTAAGTTAACTTTCAGGTCTTGCAACTGAATCACCCACGCAGTTACAGGGACAGCCACAGCTCAATTTGGACTCCAAACCGCTGTAAGCTTGACATTTTTCAACTTAACAATTCAGTCCTAGGCGTGAAAGAAGTGAGAAGAAATAGATTTGACATCAGAACTTCGGATGTGTAGTCTCTAACCCCGGGGACCACAATTCGCACTGCACACATGGATACAGCAACGAAAAACGTAATTCTGTGTGTTTATACTCGCTTTAAATTTCTCAAACGGATATGAAACTGCTAACTGACAAAGCCTATAGGAACAACCAATGGCTGATGAATACAGCCAGGTCCATCTTGAAAATGGATCATAATACTCTTCAGTTTAGTGGTCGAAATGCCACTCTTTGTTTCATATACACGTCATTGTAACGTAGCCTGTTTATTTAAACCGAAATTGCCGCGGCTGCTCATTTAAGGATAACTTTACTAAGCCTGAGAAGTTATTCGTTCTTTCATTTATAAGAGTACCTGTTACGACGTCTTTATTCGTGGGGAAGGTTATCTACCCAGCAGTTTTCCTTCGAAATTCATTCACATCCCATTTTGGAAACATACCTTCATTATCAATGCTGTACAATGAAGGAAAAGTTCTTATATTGAAAGGTAAAAAGTTCCTTGTATCGTAAGGAAAGCATATGAATATCGTTCTACGTCAAATCCTAAAATAAGCCTCATTAGCGGCACATCATGATACATTTTAGACTTCGATATCGTCATATTAAAAATATTGAAAAGCACACCCACAACGCATTGATATCGCGTCGCATCTCGAATACAGTCACATGTGCTCTGTGTAGTGGAGTGAGCGAACTAGCTAGAAGTCTAGTTCATTATAAACTGCAAACTTTCATGGCCTGAGTGATTAAAATTACTAATTCTTCGTAGTATTTTGCCGCGGTCTCGTAGGATGTGTTAGGTATTCCAACGTTGTCCCCTGCAGAGAGATACGGAAGATTACGTTTCCTAACAGATCATCCAATACCACGGCATAATAACGCGGAGAATTTTACTAATTTTGGTCTAGTTTATATTATTCACCTCTCGAAATGCTAGATGCATAGGCCGGCATGCTTGTAAAGGTGAAAACGTATGTCGCATGGAGCAGCTGGTGCCCTGTGTAAGCACTGCAGGGGCGCTGCATGCTTGCACAGTTGGGCAGCTGCTCTCGCCCCCCCCCCTCTCCCTCCCTCAATCTTCCCCCTGATCCATGAGTCCCCCTAGCTCGCGCAAGGCTGACCCACTGACCACTGGGTCAGTGAGGCTTACTGGCTACTCCAGCGCTAATGCTTCCGCTCGTATGCTAATTGCTTTGTCTTTGGCACTTGCCGCTCCACTTGCCTCCAATAGACCTCTGCAGAGACTTTTACCCTACGGCGTCAGCTTTTAGGCTACGTGCCGCCTGTTTAACTACGGTTTCCCTTTGTTTCTATGAGCACGGGCCGGACGAGTGAATAGAGCTGTGGCCAGTTCCCCTCGCCGATGGCAAAGACGGTGACTGCCCGAGGTTGAAATACGAGTTTCCGGTTATTATGCGTCCGGCCCTTCTTCCCACTAATCTTCCGCACCTAGCGCGACTGGCCATCTGCTTCAGAGGACACCCAATGGACATGCAAATCCGCTGGACGTTGTCGATGAAGGCACGGCGGTCGAGCTGTCCCATTGACGCGCGAGGCGTGCTGCCTGCTGACCGCCTTGCGTGCACTGTTCCCACATGCAGACTACAATCACGTATACACAGTGCTGAGCCGGACTGGTTAAAGTCTAGTTTCTGTCGTTAGTCGTGTGGCGACTGCACAAAACCCTTCTAAAATTGAATGCAAATGGTTATGAATGATGCGTCCTTCCTACTTAACTTTTACCCGTTATTGAGTGACGGCTGAACTTAGTCTTGTTAGAGCAACAGCTGTAGCAGTTGCGACAAGAGTATGATGGAGGGATCATTGGAATGCACAAAAAATTATTGACCATGATGGAAAAGATATTTCCCCGCTGTGCACCAGAGTCATAGATTAAATCCGCCCGTTGAATAAGGTCGTTAAGTTCTCCTACATGCGCTTTCGCACGCGACGACGTTTAGTGAGCGGCAGATCGTGGATAACTTTAGTGAAAGACTGGATACATCATTTTTCGGATCGGTGTTATCAGGGTTTTTCAGAGGTTGTCAGAGACACATCAAAATCACAAGGAAGAATTTCGAGCAAATATGAATAATGTGTATATAACTGCCAAAGACTACTTAAAATCCTCGACATGTAAATTTAGCACCCAGTTAAAAAACATTCAGTAGATGACATTAGATGATGTACCAGTCTGGTAGCAACAAGCAGAAACTATAGATTTTTTGTGTAGAAGAAAAACGTAAATTTTTGTGACAGTAAATTGTTTCATCAGTGGCAAAATTTCACGTAATTCATGGGACAAAAAAAAGACATCTGATTGGAATGACCAGTGTTATTGAAAATATTTTCATTTTCCGTCTCAGAAGAACAGATAAATACTTATTTTGTTTTGTGAAGGACAGTTAATTTTGACTTAATGTTGTCTTACAAAGAGCTATGAAGAAGACTTAGCGCCTAGTTGCTATTGTTATTGCCAAATTACAAGGCAGGTAGTCTGGCTTTTAGGGCAAAACGTCCTGCTAAATATAACGCCGATTCCGGCTTTTCTAGTTTTGGACCTGGCAACCCAAACCAATGATGCCCTCACTGTGGGGACTTCAGGTAAGCAAGAGCCGTTATCCGGCAGAATTTAGTCATCTCTACCAACCTGTAGCTGATGACTGTTTTTTTTACTAATCCATGCACAGTGTGCTGTAAGGGAAATACACATTATATGATGAGTTGTCTTGTCTGAATCTGCCACGCTGCTATAATGGCTTCAGATTTCCCATGCCATCAGGTACTTTTCGCGTACCTCTTAAGTTCGAAATAAACTTGCTAGAAAACCTGGCAGGAAATAGCGCTTTCCAGAGAAGTGACGCTATTCGCAGTAATAGACGGAAAGTCATCGAGTAAAACACAAGTAATATCCGGCGTTCCACAAGGAAGTGTTATAGGCCCTCTATTGTTCCTGAGCTATATTAACGACGCAGGTGACAATCTGAGTAGCCGTCTTAGATTGTTTGCAGATGATCAAAACGACTTGCAAAATGATTTAGATAAGATATCTGTATGGTGCGAAAAGTGACAGTTGACCCTGAATAAGGAAAATTGTGAAGTTATTCACATGAGTACTAAAAGAAATCAGCTAAATTTCGATTACACGATAAGTCACACAAATCTGAAGGCTGTAAATTCAACTAAATACTTAGGGATCAAAATTACAAATAACCTAAATTGGAACGCTCACATAGATAATATTGTGGGTATAGCAAACCAAAGACTGCGATTCATTGGCAGAACACTTAGAAGGTGCAACAGATCGACTAAAGAGACTGCTTACACCACGCTTGCCTGCACTATTCTGGAGTACTGCTGTGCGATGTGAGATCCGCATCAGGTGGGACTGACGGATGACATCGAAAAAGTACAAAGAAGGGCAGCTCGTTTTGTATTATCGCGAAATAGGAGAGATAGTGTCACAGACATGATACGTGAATTGGAGTGGCAACCATTAAAACAAAGGCGTTTTTCGTTGCGACGGGATCTTCTCATGAAATTTCAATCACCAGTTTTCTCCTACGATTGCGAAAACATTCTGTTGGCACCCACCTACATAGGGAGAAATGATCATCGCGATAAAATAAGAGAAATCAGGACACGCACAGAAAAATTTATGTGCTCGTTTTCCCCGTGTGCCTTTCGAGAGTGGAGAGTTAGAGAGACAGCTTGAAGGTGGTTCATTGAACGCTCTGCCAGGCACTTTATTGTGAATAGCAGAGTAATCACGTAGATGTAGATGTAGATGTAGATTGGAGATTGGCTGCATTCTTATCATGAGACTGACTGGTTGAAAGGCTTGAAGTTTTAAACAATTGCCGGAATTATTAAGGGCTTCAAAAATCTCTTGAATCATCCGGTTTTAAATATTGTTCAGTGTTCGGTCTCCAATATACTGTAACACACTGAGCCGAGATATTTTCGGGGCTGAAGGGACGTATCCACTTCGACTTGCAGCTCCTTCGTTTGTTGGCGAAGTTCAAAAATGGTTCAAATGGCTCTGAGCACTATGGGACTTAACATCTGAGGTCATCAGTCCCCTAGACTTAGAACTACTTAAGCCTAACTAACCTAAGGACATCACACACATCCATGCCCGAGGCAGGATTCGAACCTGCGACCGTAGCAGCAGCACGGTTCCGGATTGTAGCGCCTAGAACCGCTCGGCCACATCGTCCGGCTGCTCGCGAGGACGTTGCAGAATTATTGGGTCTCGTATTTATTGTCGGTATTTGGTGAACATCTGTAATCGATAAAGTTGTCTTCCCATTATGGAAATCGCAAAAGATTTCGCAAGTATGTTATCGAGCGCGTATGGAATTCTGATTAGTCATTTCGTATCTTATTGGCAAGGATTGTAACTTAGTGTGTGCGCACGTGTTGGTCGGAATATGTTTCATTTCAAATAGTGCAGCTGCGAGCTTGTTGGGAGAGGCGTATGGTGGACGAGAACTGGCTGAGATTAGTTAAAGCTAATAAACTGCATTTGTTAACTTGAAAGTACAAATATCTTGTGACTTTCGATCATGTAGACTTGAATCGTTACCCACTTTGGTCTTCGTGGAAAGTTGTTTGGACGGTGCCAGAAATCAGTTAGGAGGTGGTCTATTATCTGTTGGCATTGTACGTTTTCAGTGCAATTCTCGGATCTCAGAATCTTTTTGAAAGGAGTTCGACAGCCACAGGGCATCTATCATTGGTGTAGAAGTCATGACGTAACTCTTTCGCTTAGGTCAAAGTGAGACAGGCGACCTTCATTAAGACTTTTTGTTAATGCAGGAGTAGTGATAACCGATCCGGGTCAGCAAGTAAACGTTTTCTGACTAATCGGTGCTATTACATGCGTTATTTGTTTCGTGAGGGGCCCAACGCCAAGAGCGCATGGATTCTGACCGCGGGCGGGCATGTCTCTTAGGCGAAGTTAGCAAAGGGAGCTTTCAGTTGAAGCTAGGGAAAGCCACACTGCTCTAAAAGTTGTTCCTCAGGTGAGGGTGAAGAACTAACAACTTCAGTCGAGAAAAAGTGGAATGACTTTGCTTTACTTCCACGGAAGCGAGAAATATACTTTCCTCTAGTGTCTAGTACAGTGTGTACGCCACGGCCCTATGTTACGTTGCTGAGCATTGAGGAATACAGAATAAATCCACTAGCGTCGACCTTACCTGCATTTCAATAGTTACGATTTCATTTTGTCTGCCTCTGACCTCTTTATGCTTCGTATGTCGCAGTGCACTGCATATAACTGATGAGCACATGTTAAATATGACAGTATATTTTGTTAGTTTCGACTAACATGGAAGACTCTGTGTACAGCATCCGAAAAAATAGTGGTATGCCCAAGCTCACACTGGCTGTGTCTTCAGTTCTAGTAAATTATTTGATGTTTAAGTCTAAGTTGTTGTATCCTGCAAAGACTCTCTCAAACAAATGTAAAAGCATAGGGGTTCGGCACTGTGTGATAACCAACTTTGCTCCCGCGGACGAGAGGGTTGGAAAGACATCACCGATACGGATTGGTGTCCTGTAATCGATAAAGCAACGAGGAAAACGTGAGGATATACTTAAAGGAGTCGATGAGGGGACGTTCTGTGTATCCATTTTGTTACAGCCATATTGTCCGTCTTCTTTGTACTCTATCGCAGTTCCACTAGAACCCTCGTATTGCTATATTCTGCAGCTGTTAACGAAATCCATCTATCACCCTTATGTTCTGATACACTCCTCAATGCGTTGAAATCACAATCCACCAAGTCAGATCTTCCCTCCCTTTGCGACTAGACATACATTTCTTACCATCATTTGTAGATGTATAAAATTTTTTTTGTGATACGTCAACACTCGCACCAGCTACGTATCGTTTCCACACTACCCAGTAGCAAAAACGCCTCCCGCTATCACATATCTGTCGATGAGTAAAGGATGTAATTATAGTTTAAAGAAAGCTCTAGCGTCTTCTTTTTTTTTTATCAATTTCACCACTTCCACGAAACCTTTTCGTAGTCCCGATATTTGTAAATCCAGCCAACACAGAGAGGCATGTTATATGTATTCAGACGGCGAAGTCGGGGTCTGTGCAAGTGCATTCCATCTGTAGCTACTGTAGACCTACCTACAACCACCCACATGAAGCAAATTTCCCCTGACTAATAAATCATTGCAAGTGCATTATAAACTACAGTACGACCATTCGTAATTAACATTCAGGGGCCAAGCAGATGGGTGGAGAAATCGCATAACTGTTCTAGCCTAAGCAAATTTTTAAGTTCCTGTTGCTAAGCACCGTACCTGTGTAACACTTTGGAGCAGGAGGAAGATCACCGCGAGACGGATATGTTGCTGCTGGAAAAATTGAGTTTGTTACGAAAAAACAAAAGAATCTGTTAGAGCGTCATACAGAGATTTTCTTTGTTGCGTGTGCGAGTAACGGCGACTTAATGATACAGACCTGTTTAGATTCTACAATGTGTTTGCGGAAGCTGAATTTTCAAAAAGGAATTATGTGGAAACCTCCCATGGACTTGAATGTAAATAATGCATTATTCGAAGCCTGCAGTAGACTTCCGTTTGTCGCTTTCAGCTCTCCAGCTGTATGTAACTGAGAAATCAGTATCAAACCATCGTCATTCAGTTATTCAACCTCAAGTGTATGCAGGATGTCTGTGAATAAGATACTGAATTAGAGGACTGGTGGTGAATGTAGTGTGCAAGGTATGGTAATGTTTCAGTTATCGTTATTAAATGAGAGTAGTAGCTGCACAACTCTACTTATTCCAGAACAGAGATGTAGCCACACATTAGAAAAAAATATTCTAGAGCTCTTACTTCGTCAGTATATTAGACAATTAGCCTTGAGGGCTATTGATTCGCTGGGAAAAGAAAATGTTACTGCTTACAGCATGCTTGAACGGGTGAAATCAAGAAATGTTTGTAACGTGCTCTCGGATATTTATATGAAACTGATTAAGAGTTGTCGCCACGTGAACGGTTTTGATTACTAGATGTTCCCTACACAACTTGTACCATTACTATGTATACTTTATTTGCTACCTGGCCTATTTAAAAGGGATGAGCCCTGTTTTAAGACCCATGTCTCGAATGCACGACGGACCACCATCAATTAAGATGTGTGGTATTGGGTGCATATCTCCAAAGCTCAACAATAATAATGTCTGTTCCGTAGCCAAATACGACTTACTACTTTTTTAACGATTTATTTCTTTACTCCATGGTTTCCATGCCGGAATAATAGATACATTCTCACCCAGCACTGCACAACCGACATCGTTCAAGAATGTGAAGTGCACTAAAACACGAAGACTTCAAAGTGGTTAATACGTTTCTACCACGGAATTCCCTGGGATGATCCTGGCATGCCTTATTAAGCTATATCGATTATTCGATCGTCGTCTACGTGAAGGGGAAGGAGAAGATCTCATGGATGCATCGAATCTTCAAGTTTACTGCTGTTCAAGATCTGGAATTCTACAGGTGTCCTGCTCTCCATAAACTTAAGAAGAAGAAGAAGATATGTGAAAATAGTGTTGCTGTGTCTGCTTGTGGAAATATAAAATTCCTTTGAGAAATAAATGAATTTTTACCTCATAACATGAATATGATTTGCCTTCACCCTGGTCCCAATTCGATACTATACAGTTTTGTCCAGATAGTATGCCTGTGATTCTCCTAGATATAATTTTAGGTATGTTTTCTATATGTCTTTGGAAGCGGACGCTGTCATGAGCGTCCTGCTCCCATAAGCCAATTCGTGCTGCACGATAGGCGTAATTCCATGCAACCATTCTATGTATTTTGTTATTGGCTCTGAGCACTATGCGACTTAACTTCTGAGGTCATCAGTACCCTAGAACTTAGAATTACTTAAACCTAACTAACCTAAGGACAACACACACATCCATGCCCGAGGCAGGACTCGAACCTGCGACCGTAGCGGTCGCTCGGCTCCAGACTGTAGCGCCTAGAACCACACGGCCACTCCGACCGGCTATTTTGTTATTCCCTGTCTTAAACTTCACCTCCTCAATAGCAGTCATCTTCAGAAAAACTAATGCTATTTGTATACACATATACATACATAATGCAATATGGGGCAGGTTTTTTGTAAATAACAACAACAACAAAGGTTTATGGTAAAGAATTGCCGGCCTGTGTGGCCGTGCGTTTCTAAGCGCTTCAGTCTGGAACCGCGTGACCGCTACGGTCGCAGGCTCGAATCCTGCCTCGGGCATGGATGTGTGTGATGTCCTTAGGTTAGTTAGGTTTAAGTAGTTCTAAGTTCTAGGGGACTGATGACCACAGATGTTAAGCCCCATAGTGCTCAGAGCCATTTAACCCATTTGGTAAAGAATTTTTTCGTTTATTCAGTTCTCACAAATACAGTTCAGTTCTTAAGATTAGAGTTCAGTTTTTGAGGGACAATTCAGTTTTTGAGGTACTCTGCTATTCCAATGCAGAGATAGTTTTAACTTACGTAATACAACATTAACACTGGTCGACAATATATTTTCGTTTTTTTTTCCAGTAACAATGAATGATAATGTTCGCAGTTATTCCAGACATATAAATCTATGCTAAAAACTAATGCAGAGGTACTTTTACTAGAACTAAATTCTGCAGTCCCAGTAACATAGCTTTTCCAATAATTCTGATGTGTTGTGTACACGCAGAATAAAATTTCAACACCCCCAATAGCATAGGTACACTGCGTGATCAAAAGTATACGGACGCTTAGCTGAAATTGAATTACAAGCTCGTGGCGCCATCGGTAATGGTGGAATTCAACGTGGTTTTGGCCCACCCTTAGCCTTGATGACAGCTTCCACTCTCGCAGGCACACGTTCGATCAGTTGCTGGAAGGTTTCTTTGGGAATGGCAGCCCATTGTTCACAGAGTGCTGCACTGAGGACAGGTATCGATTCAGTCGGTGAGACCAGGCACGAAGTTGACGTCCAAAACATCCCAAACGGGTGGTCTAGTAGGATTCAGGTCAGGACTCAGCGCAGGCCAGTCCATTACAGGGATGTTATTGTCATGTAACCACTCCGCCACACGCAGTGCTTTATGAACAGGTGTTGAACGAGGTAATCGCCATCCCCGAATTGCTCTTCAACGGTGGGAAGCAAGAAGGTGCTTATAACATCATTGTAGGCCTGTACTGTAATAGTGCCACGCAAAACAACAACGGGTGCAAGACCCCTCCATGAAAAACACGACCACACCATAACACCACCGCCTCCGAATTTTATTGTTGGTACTACACACGCTGGCAGATGACGTTCACTGGGCATTCGCCATGCCCACACCCCGTCATCGCATCGTCTCATTATGTACTGTGATTCGTCACTCCACACAACATTTCTGCACTGTTTTGTCCAATGTTTACGCTCCATACACCAGGCGAGGGGTCGTTTGGCATTTACCGGTGTGATGTGTGGCTTATGAGCAGCCGCCAGACCACAAAATCCAAGTTTTCTCACCTCCCGCCTAACTGTCATAGTACTTGCAGTGGATACTGATGCAGACTGGAATTCCTGTGTGATGGCCTGGATAGATGTCTGTCTATTACACATTAAGACCTTCTTCAACTGTCGGTGGTCTCTGTTAGTCAACAGACGAGGTCAACCTGTACGCTTTCGTGCTCTACATCGGAAACAGTGGACCTAGGGATGTTTATGAGCGTGGAAATCTCGCGCACAGACGTGTGCCACAAGTGACACCCAGTCACCTGACCTCATTCGAAGTCGATGAGTTCCGCTGCGCACCACATGATGTGCATACAGTACTTTTTCCCCTTGTTTTTTATCTTCTTTTTCCTCACATTATGAGTGTGTGTGTGTGTGTACATACATGTATACATAGTACACATAAATAAATAAATATTTTCACCATGCATACACACACACACACACACACACACACACACACACACACACACATATATATATATATATATATATATATATATATATATATATATATATAAAATTAGATGCCCTATAAGGGTCATACTAGCTACCCTGCAAACACACACTCTCTCTCTCTGTCTCTCTTTCTCACTCATTCTATCCCTCTCCCTCAACCAAAGTCCTCCACAATTTCTCTCGTTATTTGAGTGTGAGAGTATGAGTGTTTCAATCCAGGCATCACACATGATCCTTTTATCGTTATGAGGCGACAGGCCCACTTTAGACTGAAGCACAGTGTACATGTCCTCTTGATCGAATACCAGTTTGCCGTATCACATGTGGCAGCTTCGTTAACGCCACTGCACAGGCACCACAAGTACTCTTCGATAGAGAGGGCTCGTGATGCCATATGGCTCACACCCCGGCTCTGGGTGGCACCTTCCAATGTGCGATAAGCATACATTTCTGATTGCAGACCTACAAACTACACAATCGGCAATCCATAAGGCCGATAACTATTTGTTCTGTGGAATAGTACCATAAGAATTATCATCCATGTATGAGGACATGTCTAATTCATTCCTGTGGTACCTCATTACTTCGTATGGATTGCAGTTCTTCACCCAGTGGATGAAGCTATCTGTATGCATACAAAGTAATTTCGGACCTGTGAAATGAGTTTTCGCAAACTCGTAATAAAAGCGGTACATGTCGAGTTTGTGTAGGTCTAGTGTGCACATCGCCACATAAATAGATTTCTTAAACTCTACTGCAGTCTTTGCCATCCCCGCAACAACAATGTTCTTATTCAGTACGGTGACCCACTTAAAATTTGATCTGGCAATGGATTTTCTTACGCCATAACGCTCAGCCCATTGGGTTATAATCAAAATACCATGTCGTTCCTTCAAATTCTCCATTGCTTTGTTGAAAATTGAATGATTTATTTGTTTATAAAAAATCTTTCTCAGAGTCAAACGTCACGGAATCTCATATTCAAACCAATGTACTTCTTTAACCAGGGGGGCTGCTTGACGGTAATAGGCCGAGTGATTCTAACCAGATGCATCCCCAACCTGATACACTAATAGGGTATGTGAGTTCTGCCTCAACCACATATCCTACATTAGAATCAGTTGCCATATCCCCATTATTTTTCCACCTAATCCCTTACATTGGGCACTCGTTGAAACTCACCAATCTGCAGTAGTTACTGCATGGCGTGCCAGTATAAGTTATTTACATCCAGATACATTATGTAACTCGAATCAAGGAATGTGTTGAACCTGTCACACACCCATGGGTTACTTACCTTCGCATGCTAAAGGGCACATTGGCAAAGTCTCCCATGGATCCGCCACTCAAAGAAAAGTGGCATGTGAGCATCGGTCAATGATTCGATGCTGCACTTCGGTTTGTTGAGCATTACGTCCCAAGACGACACAGGGCCATATAATAAAAGGCACTATACAGAGAATATGTAATTGTGCATAGACTTCGTAATTTATCGAAATCATCCGCAAGCAACCACACATCTATTTCCACGTAAGCCCGTGCATACTCTCCTACAGTGGAGATATTGAATTCCCACCAGATAATCATTACATGCTCATTCTATACATCCATTATAATATTGCTTGTGAGTTTGCCAGAGAATGTAATTATGTCAGGTAGCCTGGCCATACCATCCACATACATGTACGGGAAAACACACTTTCTAGTAAAAAGTTGAAACTTTTCCTCGTCGGGATATGCATATCCCCTCGAGAATAGTAGTATAAGGCCTGTCGCGGCGCAATTTTGACATCAAATTAATATGCAAGCTAATTAAACTGATCAATTAATCACCTAAGCCCCTGCCAACCCCGCCTCCGACCACGCCCAACCCCGCCCCTGGATGACGTCAAGTGTTCTTCTCAGCCTGCACGTGTGCCCCGGCATTCCACAATTGCTGCTCTCGCCTTTCTGGTAAATACTTCTCATTATTTGCCCCCCGGCAAGTACTGGCTGTCCGCGCCTCACTGGCGCTCCGTCCCCGACTGAACTCCAGACACATGACGACCCGGAAATACTAGCAGTCGCTCCAGAGATGGTACGACAGTGCACTATCGATATGCGCTGCTGCTGCCACCCACATGCAAGCAAACCAGCAGCTTAGTGACGCCAGTAAATCGAATAAGAAGGATGCGATAGTACTGTAAAGACAAGGTGACGAGCGATAAACGGCCAGAACACGCGCCGCTCACGGCTCAGATTTCGGTAAACCAATACATGCGATTACCTGGGTGATCCAGTTGTCTTTGTGTAAATGACGTTGTGCTCCATCTTTAGTAACTTTAATGTCGACGGAACGTTAAAGTCTAATTTTTCTCCTTTTTCATAATGGAAGCAGTTTATTTGATTTTTTAATTTTTTATTTTAATTTTTAATTTTTTGTGTAGGAGGGGCCGGGGGGGGGGGGGGGGGGAGGAAGTTCAGTCATCAGTCTCGTAACTGGTTTGAGGCGGGTCCCTAAGACTTTCTCCCTTACGCCAGCCTCTTATAGACAGACTAACAGTTACACCCAACATCTTCGATTATTAGTTGTCACTTCGTGTACAACTTGGATCCCAGCTTTTTGTTAACTTCCTCGCTTCCATTTGTGCAACTCCCCGACTTTGTTAGGTGAATAATAGAAATGAGGACGGCGACTCAAAAGACTTGTAAATGTTATTCACTGCTGGAATGTAGCCCGAGATGTTGGAGTTTGCGGTCGTGAGGTGTGCTTTGTTGTGTGTGTGTGAATGGTGTGTGTTCCTCTTTTGCTGATGCTTTTGCAAGCAATCAGTATTGCCGAAGTACTATACGTAGCAGTACGGGATGTATGATAGTTTTGCCTGGAGCATCAGATTTATAAAGTATGTATGTGTGTGTGTGTGTGTGTGTGTGTGTGTGTGTGAGTGTGAGTGTGTGTGTGTGTTATGACATGTGCAAAGAAAATGACTATGTCCTGTCATAAGGAAGGTATGGATTTGACGTGGAATACTACGACAGCAAAGGGAATGAAAGTTTTTTTTTTTTTTTTTTTTTTTTTTTTTTTTTTTTTTTTTTTACTTGGAAAAGTATGTCAAGTCATAGCAATGTTACAGATATCTCCATTTCTAGAGCCACTCCATTATTTCCGATAATTTGCTCATTGTCGAATGTTGTCCAATTAAGAGCGCGATCGAAATATTTAAATGCTAGTGTAGTGATCAAATATGTAAGTGTGTCTTTTAATTGTGTCTGACTGCAACTTAACGTGTCTTCTTTACTGTTAGTAGCAATCTATTTTTCCTGCATTATTCACTGTAAGGAAACGTTTACAACAAATGTGCCGGATGGTCATTTCACAGATGCATTCCAAAACGACCTTTGTAGCAAAGCCAGCATTGTCACACCTCTGAAACTGTTAATTTGTATTCGTCCTGGGGCAACTCACTTGTAAATCAAGAGTGCTTTGCTAAAATCAATCGTCTCGTCTATTGCGGAATTTGTACATTCGAATTTTGTGTTAGCAGAAGAGCCAACAGCGTGTTACGAGTGGAGGCCGAAATGCACGCGTTTTCGCTCACGCAGGCTGGCGTGAGGAGGGAAGAACTATACTGACGTGAGGTCTGGAACATGACAAGGAATGAGAATCCATTAGTGATGAACGTCGCTCTTGACGGTACATGATTCACAATATTATCTGTTCAGAATACATTCTTGAAGTAATTATGGTAACTGAATATGGCGCCTTGCTAAGTCGTAGCAAATGACGTAGCTGACGGCCATGCTAAACTGTCGTCTCGGCAAATGAGAGCGTATGTAGACAGTGAACCATCGCTAGCAAAGTCGGCTGTACAACTGGGGCGAGTGCTACGGAGTTTCTCTAGACTATGCCTGCCGTGTGGCGGCGCTGGGTCTGCAATCACTGATAGTGGCGACACGCGGGTCCGACGTATACTAACGGACCGCGGTCGATTTAAAGGCTATCATCTAGCAAGTGTGGTGTCTGGCGGTGACACCACATCGAAACCGGTGATGGTGCGTTTTAAATAAAGTGAACCAAAACCAAACTGTGGACGGTTGCTGTTGTACGTTATAAATATTCTGTTGCACTTAACAGTTACGGTTCTCCAGTAACGTCGTTATTTGACAAAATATCATTGAAATTTATCTTTGACCTGATGGGGATTGTTTTTAATGTCAATCTGTGTAGCTCCTTCGGGAGCCAGAACGAGTTACTGAACCTGGGCTGATAGAGGAGCTTTCGAGATTTGCGATAGGTAAACAGAAGAAACTGCTACAGTATCGCATTTTCCTTCATCCTGTGTCAGCCAGGCCATATTGCGCCCCCTGCGTTTTTCAGAAGCTTGCAGAGCCACCGCTATCGGTACGCTGCAGTGAGAGTGTGTAGATATGGAGAGCGACACGTGTAACAAAGGAAGACGGTCGCCGTGGGAGTGTGCCGGGTCGGAGATCCCAGGCGTGTCCGCGCACTCGCCCACGGGATAACCGCGGAGGCGCCGCACCCCGTCCCGTGCTTCGCAGAGGCCGCAGTTCAAAGCTTGCCTAGCAGCAAACTCTCGGCGTTTGCCGAATCACAGCGCGAGAGGAATGTCATTCGTGAGTTCACAAAAAGGAGACTAGAGCGGGGCAAGCTGGGCGAGACATAATGCGCTGACTGCTGCTGTTGCTTTCCGATTTCGAGTCTTGAGATTCCGTCTCTTTACTGATACGAAGCGCCAGCCAGAGTGGCCGAGCGGTTCTAGGCACTACAGTCTGGAACCGCGCGACCGCTACGGTAGCAGGTTCGAATCCTGTCTCGGGAATGGATGTGTGTGATGTCCTTAGGTTAGTTAGGTTTAAGTAGTTCTAAGTTCTAGGGAACTGATGACCTCAGTGCTCAGAGCAATTTTTGATACGAAGCGGGAAATTCTGCGGTGTGCCAGTAACAGACCGTGCACGCTTCCAATCACGACTCCAATATATTAAGCTCAGTGTCACTTTGCTCAGTCTTCTGTTTCGATTCATCAAGCTTTGTACCGTGATAAGCTTAAATTGCGTTTGCGTACATGAAGCCACAGTCAATAATCACGCCTTCAAAAAAATATTCAAACGTGCATATTAAAATGCAAAATAAATTCTGTATTGTCAAGTAGAAAACATTACCCACACAGTAAACGACACCGCGCGGCTCGCTCCGTCGGAGGTTCGAGTCCTCCCTCGGGCATGGGTGTATGTGTTGTCCATAGTGTAAGTTAGTTGCAGCTAGATTAATTAGTGCGTAAGCTTAGGGACCGATAATCTAAGCAGTTTGGTCCCATAAGAACTTGCCACAAATTTAAATTTAAATGGAAACGACAACTTGTTCGTGGAATATTTTTCTCAGCCTTCCCTCAAACCTTTCACAGGGTGTCAATTGCTCTTTTTTTAAATACTACGATTTCTGTGAAACTAGAGACTACGAAAATACCTCACATATTTTTCACCTCACAGAATAGTGTAGCAAAAATATACTGCTGCCATTAACGTGTTTATCGGGGAGTACAACAAGTAACGAAATTTTACTTAAAGTGTGCATACAATAGGAAAAAATAGGGTAGGTAGGGGCAAAAGTACGTGTGGGGCAAGAGTACGCATCAAGTTTACAGATCTCTTAGGCAGAAGTTCATCGTTCTCCAACCAGGCGGCGCATACGTCATTACCCCCTCAGTGCTGTTTTGCAACCTCGTGGCCGTCGGACTCTTACAGCAGGAGAATAAGCGGTAAGTCACTTTTGTACTTTTTCGTTGTGAAATATGTGTAATTTTGATTGAGTATTAGGAGAACCTAAATCTATCTAAGAATTAGGTAAATATGGCACCAGAAACGGCGGCTACAAGCTTCCAATATCCCTCTTGATCTCCATGCCTTTAGTTGCATGTTATCTGTAGATTGCCGAAAAAGAAAATGTAGAATGTGGTAAAAGTATGCAAGTCTAATGAGGTAGAAATTCACAGGGCATTCTTTTACCCTCATCAAAAAACTTTTTGCAGACTTTTAGCCCATAAACTATTCTCTGATTTCGGGACTCCCTTCTTACGTGTTCAATCGTTCTTTGTCGATATTTATTTATCTTAGATGTCTCGTTACTCACCTTAAAGAACTTGAAGTGATTTCTCTTTTTTGTAGTTGTTTTCTGAAACATACCTCCCTCTCGAACACATTCCGAATGTAATCACGTCTTCTTTCCCCGAAACCGACCGAGAACATCAACTCAGTGTTGACATCATTGACTGAGCCGCTGTAACTTCAAGTTCTTGGCTGTATTGAAAATGGGAGTTCAATAAGGTAAGCATCCAAAACTACTAAGTCTTAAGAGGCAGCCTTAACAAAACGTCATAAAATCGGGAAAGGTAGTGAGCACCTTTGCCGATTCATAAAAACGTTTTCATTGGAGGAAGAACAAGCAATAGTACAGCACTGCTTTTCTTTCTATAAACGATTTTCGGCCCTACTCTCAGACCCCATAGCATAGGGTAAGGGAACGCAAAATTATTTTTAGGTAAACATTTAGTACTCTTGTAACAATAATTGCGATACAATGAATTTTTTACACAATGTTACCGAGAAGTCAAAATAAATGTGCCTTGTAACTGATATAACATTGACGATCGTTTTGTGTACCCTATGGAACCCATACCATCATCCCATGGGCTAAGCCAACATGACGATGAGGAGTGAAATATGGCAATGTGATGCCGTACACGCTTGAAATTACGACGACGTGCCACTCACGTGACTGTTGTCGTTGCCCGCTCCACTGCCGTTGTCTTCTCTATACGGTAATATCGCATAGCTCGACTTCTCGGTGCACCTCTTTTGATTGGACGCCAATTAAGCTTCTTATGTGTCACTGAGCTATTCCAGTAAACCTAGCGTGGGAGGGAGATCTACATTGCCGCCTCGTCGAGCGAAGCAGCAACAATGGACATCGTGCTGACGTCCGTGTTGATCCACACTTCGTCGCGCTTTCCTCTGAGTCTTGTATTGATGCTAACAACCAGTTTTCCTGACACAAGAATAGAGACCCGAATGTTTCCAGGAAGGAGCCCGTCCACACCCACGCCGACGTGGTGGCTATCTCAAAAGGTTTACTGTCACCTCTGTATTTGTCACTTACTAATCGAGGGCATCACCAGATATAGGGCCGTGATGTTATCCGTGCGTGTGGGTAGGGTTATTCACTAACACGTTAGCATCAAGGAGATAGGTAGTAGTCGAAAAGCGAACGAAGGATAGCGGTTTCAAGGGCAGAGGAGAAAAAATGCCCAGGCAAGCGCCAAGGGAAATAAACCGCTGCGATAGTCTGGTCGGGTAGTGGTTTCTTGCGGTCTGCGACAGATCATGCAAGGGTAGGATGTTTGTTGGTTTTGGGTATCGTGCAATTCTCGGTACCATTGTGATAGCTCATGTCGTCACAAAGAGTGTCAGTCCTTTCGAGGAAAGGTTGTAAGTAGGCTGTTTAGGTTTTCTTATTGGTAACGCCGCTTAGCGCTCTGTATGAAAAATCACTGGCTGTGCTGTGCGCAGTGTGTGTTTAGTTTGCATTGTTGTCTGCCATTGTAGTGTTGAGCAGAGACAGCTGGATGCTAACAGCGCGTAGCGTTGCGCAGTTGGAGGTGATCCGCCAGCAGTGGTGGACGTGGGGAGAGAGATGACGGAGTTTTGTAATTTGTAAGACTGGATTATGACTATTAAAGTAAATACATTGTCTGTTCTGTATTAAAATCTTTCATTTGCTAACTATACCTATCAGTAGTTAGTGCCTTCAGTAGTTTGAATCTTTTATTTAGCTGGCAGTAGTGGCGCTCGCTGTATTGCAGTAGCTTGAGTAACGAAGATTTTTGTGAGGTAAGTGATTTGTGAAACGTATAGGTTAATGTTAATCAGGGCCATTCTTTCGTAGGGATATTTGGAAGTCAGATTGCGTTGCGCCAAAAATATTGTGTTTCAGTTTAAGCACAGTCTTGTATAATTTTTCTAAGGGGATGTTTCATATAGACCAGTCGTGTATAAATTGTTTTAAGGGGACGTTTCAAGGTACTGCTGGGCTGGGCACCTGCGAAGTCCCCTGGGCCAACTGTCACATGCCAAGGTTGTTAGGTAAGTGGTCGATTGGTCACAAATCGAGCACTGTCTAAGGGTTTAGGTTGGTTTTGCTTGCGTTTAGTGAGCAATATGGCTTCCCTAATTTGCCGGTTGGTCGATCCCTGGCGGTGCCAGTTAATTTTGCTGTGCTGCAGGGGTTCACAAGTACTTGTCATGTTTCCGATTACCTCCGTGAGAGTCTCAAGACGGTATTCTCTGTGAAGGTCCGCATTGTTCGTGTATCGTGTAGGTTGCTTATGATACGTACCACTTTTTTCTGAATGATCTGCAGGCGGCGCAGACGTGTTGGAGCTGCGTATCACCATTATGGAGCCGCATACGTCATCAGTGGTCTGATTACTGCGTTTACATGAACTTCGACATCTTCCTCTTCAGTGTGCTTTGCCTGTTGCCCATGAGGTGAAGCTGTTTGAGCCTTGCGTTTGCTCGACTGGCTACTGGTTGCCGGCCGGTGGCCGAGCGGTTCTAGGCGCTACAATCCGGAACCGTGCTGCTGCTACGGTCGCAGGTTCGAATCCTGCCTCGGGCATGGATGTGTGTGATGTCCTTAGGTTAGTTAGGTTTAAGTAGTTCTAAGTTCTAGGGGACTGATGACTTCAGACGTTAAGTCTCATAGTGCTCAGAGTCATTTGAACCATTATTTTTTTTTGTTTCTGTTTATGTACTCAGTGTGGTCCCCCCCCCCCCGCCCCCCCATGTATGTTTCAGGTCCTACCAGATACCGAGATATCTGAATTTCTGACAGAAACGCACTGGTCGTGTGGGTAGTGTTATTTCTCTACAGTTTTGGTGTTTGTGCAGGTATTTCGGTCTGCGTGTGAACAGAACAGCCTTGCACTTGTCGACGTTTACTTTAACACGCCGTTTCAACCAAGGCTCTGCAGTTCTGGGTGCTGTCTGTAACCGTGAATTAATGTTTGGCCGTTTCCAATCTTGGACTAGTATGGCCGTGTCAACCGCTGTAGCTAGGAAGTTCTTGATATACACGTTAAACAAGAGGGGGCCCCAGGATGCTGCCTTGGGGTACTCCCGCTTGTATAGCGTGCTGTGTTGACTGTTTGCTCTGAACATCAGTGTCGAAACGTCTGTTTGCGATATATGTGTGTATAAGACGTATGAGTCCGTCGGGGAAACCAGTCTCACTGAATCTGCGAATAAGACCTTTGTGCCATAGACGATCGAAGACCATTTCGATGTCCAGGAACTAAGCCCTGTTGCTTTGTTGGTGTTGTAGCCGTGTGAGATATATTCCAATACGTGGAGTAGTTGCTGAGTGGTGACTTCTGAATCCGAATTGCTCTGGCCTCAGGATGATACTGGTGATGCAGTGCCTAGTGAGACGTTTACGAATTACCTTCTCAACAACCTTGCTGATTGAGCGTAGCAGGTTAATGGATCGGTAATTTTGTGGGAGGGAGCGGTCTTTTCGTGGCTTCCTGAACATCAGGAACTTGTCCGCCTTCCAATGGTCAGGGAAGTGTGGGCGTCGTAGGATGGCATTCGCAATGTGTGTTAGGTACTCGGTAGCTTTGTCCGTTAACTCCTGGAGGACACGGTTTTAAATTCTATCGGACCAGGACTTTTTCTAGCTGTGGTGAGCTTGATGACCAATAAGATTTCATGTGTGCTAGTTCGTCGTATTTCGTCTCGCGTGGGCTGGCACCAAGTCGTGTGAACACCGGGTCGGTTTCAGGTGTGAAAGCTGGGTTGGAGGGAACCAGATTCGGTGTGAAAGATGGAGCGAGTGGTCTGGCCATCAATTCAGCTTTCTCCTCCGCAGTGCATGCTGATCCGTCAGGTGGTTGTACAGCTGGTACGTAGTGTTTCTCCCTCGTGAAGTGACGGGTTAGTTTCCACACACCAGGTTGCATGGGATCTAGCCCTGGGAGTATGTTCTCCCACTCTGTGGCCTTAAGTGTTTGTATGTTTTCCTGTATGATACCTTGGAGCCTGGCGCGTTGCCAAAATCACCTGGATTTCCGGGGACAGGGCCACTGAGCGTTGTCGTGGTGTGTTTGCTGGAATGGAGTCGAGTATTGCGCGGCGATGAGGGCTTCAACAGTTTCCTGAGACTGTGCGGTTTGCGTAATTTCGTGAGTCTCTGGGATACGACTATCAAGCATATCCTTGAACAGCGCCCATTTCGGGCGCTTGTAGTTCAGTATCCTGCGTGATTCGTTGTACTGCAGCGTCTCTTCCGTGTGAAGTATAACAACGGCGTGGTTTGGATTTGAGGGCAGCGCGTTTACAACTTCAGCTAATGTAGGCCGAGCGAACTATCTTCTCGGGCGCTAATCCCGTGGGACTGTTGAGATCATGTGCAGCGATGAGATGGCCCTCCTGAATCGCATTAGAGAGTATCAAAACACCACAGCATACAGTAAACATATAGATTAGGCGATTCTGCACTGATACGTTGATACTGATGTATATGACCTCTTTAACGTTTCTAATCCGACCATAATGCTACTTTTCATCCCTTTAAAAAAAGCTACTCCCCATATCAATGGGAGGCTCCAACCTGAAAATTCAGTTTTTTTTATTTAATGTCTGTTTTAGGTCTATGGAGTGTTTACTCTTAGACCCCAAAAGATAATTTTTGATTTCTGTCACCATCAAACAGAACCATCTTTATTCCGAACTTGGCATAAACTCAAACTGGGAAAAACAAGTTGCAAGATTTCCAGGAAAACTGAAGCGAAGCAACTGGCAGTCAGTCTTCGAAAATCAATTACTTTGCCTGTTGACTGTGTAAATACAAATTTAGGGAATACACTGGCACCCTGTTCAGTACAGTCAACAAACTCCAAAGAAATAGGCATAGGCTTACAAGCAGATATCCCTACCACTGCACTCCTCAAAAGGACGGTGAGCAGATTTTTATTCAAAAAATTCAAGAAAAAGGCTACCCTGATCTTGAAATTACAAGAAGCCTCATAGAAGCAGGAAGGGAAAACGTGATAATGTCGGCGAATTTTAATGGGTATGTGTCTTGAACTAACATTTTACAGTAAGTTTGTTTTCGTAAGCTCAGTGCCAACATTTGTATCATAAATGTTAACCGGTCTGAATGATATTTTTGCAGGAAGTAGTCCTGTTGTGTTTGCGTATTTCTATGCATTAACATTATCGAAAATGCACTTTGTTTATTTTAACATCACACTTATACACCTGCAATTTAAAAAATTTAAGGTTGAAATTTGAAATAAGCATTGAAAACGAATTATTAATATTTCTCATAAAATTGGTGCACAGAATCGTTGAGCTATATCTGGTGAATGTACCTACAAAATGTGGCATATGCAAGTCATGTTGTAAGTACCAAAAATGGATTTTCAAAAATACCATTAAACTCATACTAAAAATTGAAAACTCGAAAACGAATGAAGTTACGGACTTCAAAATTTGGATACTACAACATCTTTGCATAACACACACGATTTTTTAAAATTCGGTTGTTATTAGCAAAGCTGAATAAAAGTTAAATTTTTCAGTAGTCTCCCCTTAGCACTGCGCCATATATAGCGTATGTTCGTATGTAACGCTAAGCCGAACCAATAAGTGGTCGTTCCTCTGACCGCCGCATTTTACCGCGAGCGCTCACAACACAGGCGGCGAACGAGCGTGAGGTCTCTTGCTCGCCTAGGAGCCGCATGCTCAATAGGCCTGCTGTAGTCTACGAGACGTGTTCAAAAATGGTTCAAATGGCTCTAAGCACTATGAGACTTAACTGCTGAGGTCATCAGTCCCCGAGAACTTAGAGCTACTTAAACTTGACTAACCTAAGGACATCACACACATCCAGGCCCGAGGCAGGATTCGAACCTGCGACCGTAACGGTAGCGCGGTTTCAGACTGAAGCGCCTAGAACCGCTCTGCCACATAGGCCGGCCATTCAACATTTCCAGGGGAATATGTGCTAGAGCAGAAAACATTCTTATGTGAGCATATTTCCTCGTTATCTTTATAGGCTGGAACGAGGCCGCGAAACTGAACATGTTCCCGCAAAGCGTTGATTGAAATGATAATTTGCAGCCAGTAATCTCTGCTGCAGGAAATAAGCTGTTAGCTGCTTGTGTAATGTTGTTGCATTAATTTATTATGAAGGCGGTGCTGATAGACAATAAAAGCGGATTAAAAGCTGTGAGCTATCTGAAGAAGTTAAGCTTGCATTACTGCGCGACTGTTTCACCAGGTATGCAGTCTAGCTTACCAAATTGCCAACCAGACTAACATTAATTATAATCTTTTAATAGTCATACGAAAACCGGTGATATATATAAAAAATTTAAATAAAAAGAAATAAATCAGTTTGTATTTGGAAATTTATTTTAACATTGATCATTGAAATTTCAGCATATTAAACTTGAGTCATAACTAAGCTGGTGCCTTATTTAGGATTGTGAAAATGTGATTTTGTAATCTTACGGAACACATCAAATATGGAGCCAAGATTGGGAGACTGCATACAACACTGCATTCATAAAATAACACACGAAGAACGTTGAAACATATGCAAGAGGAAATTAACCATGGTATACTACACTCCTGGAAATTGAAATAAGAACACTGTGAATTCATTGTCCCAGGAAGGGGAAACTTTATTGACACATTCCTGGGGTCAGATACATCACATGATCACAATGACAGAACCACAGGCACATAGACACAGGCAACAGAGCATGCACAATGTCGGCACTAGTACAGTGTATATCCACCTTTCGCAGCAATGCAGGCTGCTATTCTCCCATGGAGACGATTGTAGAGATGCTGGATGTAGTCCTGTGGAACGGCTTGCCATGCCATTTCCACCTGGCGCCTCAGTTGGACCAGCGTTCGTGCTGGACGTGCAGACCGCGTGAGACGACGCTTCATCCAGTCCCAAACATGCTCAATGGGGGACAGATCCGGAGATCTTGCTGGCCAGGGTAGTTGACTTACACCTTCTAGAGCACGTTGGGTGGCACGGGATACATGCGGACGTGCATGGTCCTGTTGGAACAGCAAGTTCCCTTGCCGGTCTAGGAATGATAGAACGATGGGTTCGATGACGGTTTGGATGTACCGTGCACTATTCAGTGTCCCCTCGACGATCACCAGAGGTGTACGGCCAGTGTAGGAGATCGCTCCCCACACCATGATGCCGGGTGTTGGCCCTGTGTGCCTCGGTCGTATGCAATCCTGATTGTGGCGCTCACCTGCACGGCGCCAAACACGCATACGACTATCATTGGCACCAAGGCAGAAGCGACTCTCATCGCTGAAGACGACACGTCTCCATTCGTCCCTCCATTCACGCCTGTCGCCACACCGCTGGAGGCGGGCTGCACGATGTTGGGGCGTGAGCGGAAGACGGCCTAACGGTGTGCGGGACCGTATCCCAGCTTCACGGAGACGGTTGCGAATGGTCCTCGCCGATACCCCAGGAGTAACAGTGTCCCTAATTTGCTGGGAAGTGGCGGTGCGGTCCCCTACGGCACTGCGTGGGATCCTACGGTCTTGGAGTGCATCCGTGCGTCGCTGCGGTCCGGTCCCAGGTCGACGGGCACGTGCACCTTCCGCCGACCACTGGCGACAACATCGATGTACTGTGGAGACCTCACGCCCCACGTGTTGAGCAATTCGGCGGTACGTCCACCCGGCCTACCGCATGCCCACTATACGCCCTCGCTCAAAGTCCGTCAACTGCACATACGGTTCACGTCCACGCTGTCGCGACATGCTACCAGTGTTAAAGACTGCGATGGAGCTCCGTATGCCACGGCAAACTGGCTGACACTGACGGCGGCGGTGCACAAATGCTACGCAGCTAGCGCCATTCGACGGCCAACTCCGCGGTTCCTGGTGTGTCCGCTGTGTGATCATTGCTTGTACAGCCCTCTCGCAGTGTTCGGAGCAAGTATGGTGGGTCTGACACACCGGTGTCAATGTGTTCTTTTTTCCATTTCCAGGAGTGTAAATTCATACTAAGTCTCTGTGAAATCTTCCCAAAAAGAATAGCTGAGGGCTACTTTGATGCTTACACCACATGCTTCACGTGGTCAACTTAGTTTACACAAAGAGTGTAACTCCACAATAATCGTGATAATTAAAATAAATTACATCGAAACGCAATTTACAAATGAAAAACCTCGAACTGGTTACTATCGTCTTACTATTAACGTGGGGTCAAACAATTGTATAAGCACGTGGTACTGCTCTCACAAAGTACACCCCACGTGGGTTGAACATAAAGAATAGTCGCTATATTGAAAAATATTGTCAAGACAAGACATTATAATCTCACGCACATTCCCATTTAAGATTGATGATCTTAGTTAGAGTTACCGATCAACACGTGGTTCCACTTTACTCACAAAGTAGTGACAAAGCAACTACCGGTATATATTCTGAACTTCACTCTCGAATTACACTGCGTTGCAGTTTAAGATAACATTAGATATTTTAGAGCTAAACCTGAAATAAAGGTGATTAAATTTTCATTTAGGCTGATCTTAAGAAATCCATTGTCCTACGGACATGCGCTTAGCAGGAGATCTTACCACTTCAGACGCTCGCCGCGGACAGACTGACCTGCGCTCCTACCGAGCGTGCTTTACAAATACAAACGGAAGTGACCAGAGAGGCAGCTCTCTATACCAACATGACAAGGGACGGACAGGACCATACTAAGAATAGAAACGTCTTTGCTTCTAGAAAGCGTAGCTACCTGTTCCGACGTTGGTCCTACTGTTCTCTAGCAGACAGGCTTGTCTGCTACCATCCAGCATGCAACTAGAAATACATTTGCTCATTCATCCTTTCACACAGAAGGGAAGGGGGATGACAGTATCTTATCATATACAGTATATAAAAGAAAGCGGATGTGGGTTCCGTATGAGACTGTGTGACATGAATTACATATAAACTGTGTTTTAAAGTGTAGTAGTGTGACAGATAGTTCTTGTTTATGTGTAAAAGTAACACGTTTCACTGCTCAGTCGCCTCCCAGGTAGTCAGAAACATCACAGTAAATTTAGAAGAGGAATTTATGTCGTAAATGACAACAGATTTAAGAAATTAACATGAAAGGAATCCAACAGAGGCCTTCCACTTGTACGAAGGCAATTTCGAAGTCCGTCATCAGAGATGAAAGATTCCATCGAGGCAAGCTAGTTTTAGTAGGTTTAAAAAACAGTTCAAATTTTGTCGCCTTTTATTTGGCGGCAAAGGGTAAATAACTGGATGCGTATATAGAGGAGCGTGTGGTGAGCAGGCCGCACTCCTGGCCCTTGTCCAGTTTACGAGAACGGAGCCGCCACCTCTCAGTCAAGCAGCTCCTCAATACTGCTCTCACAGGGGCTGAGTGCCGCGCCACCAACAGTACTCGGCAGACCGGAAGGTCGCCCATCCAAGTGCTAGCCAAGGCCGATAGCATTGAACTTCGGTGGCCTCACGGTGAAATCTTCCCGTCTCCTCTATATCTCTTTTGTTTACGCAACCTTCCCTTCTACGATAACCTATGAAACCTTCCCTTAGGATTTCTATCTCTTGTTTAATAATAACAAATGAAATCTTCCCTTTGAAATTAATTCTCTTTCTCAATGATAATAAGTGCAATCTTCGCATACAAATTTAAATGCTGCTTATTAAAAGTGATTTTCTGATTATTTCCATATCTACATCTACATTTACATCCATACTCCGCAAACCACCTGACGGTGTGTGGCGGAGGGTACCCTGAGTACCTCTATCGGTTCTCCCTTCTATTCCAGTCTCGTATTGTTCGTGGAAAGAAGGACTGTCGATATGCTTCTATGTGGGTTCTAATCTCTCTGACTTTTTCCTCGTGGTCTCTTCGCGAGATATACGTAGGAGGGTGAAGGTATGTTCTCGAAACTTTAACAAAAACCCGTACCGAGCTACTGAGCGTCTCTCCTGCAGAGTCTTCCACTGGAGTTTATCTATCATCTCCGTAACGCTTTCGCGATTACTAAATGATCCTGTAACAAAGCCCGCTGCTCTCGTTGGATCTTCTCTATCTCTTCTATCAACCCTATCTGGTACGGATCTCACACTGCTGAGCAGTATTCAAGCAGTGGGCGAACAAGCGTACTGTAACCTACTTCCTTTGTTTTCGGATTGCATTTCCTTGGGATTCTTCCAATGAATCTCAGTCTGGCATCTGCTTTACCGACGATCAACTTTATATGATCATTCCATTTTAAATCACTCCTAATGCGTACTCCCAGATAATTTATGGATTTATCTGCTTCCAGTTGCTGACCTGCTATTTTGTAGCTAAATGATAAGGGATCTATGTTTCTATATATTCGCAGCACATTACACTTTTCTACATTGAGATTGAATTGCCATTCCCTGCACCATGCGTCAATGCGCTGCAGATCCTCCTGCATTATTTCGACGATACATAGAATGTGTCGTCGTCGTGGCCCTCAATCGTTACCTGCTATAACCCAAAACTGTCCCTTATCTTTTTTACTGTTACTGGATCACCATCTGACTGCTACATCGAACTGCGACATGAATATACTTACTCTGTTTTACTATATTTTGTTAGCTGCTGGCGGGCTGTCATAGTAAGTGGCTGTATTTATTACCAAATCCGACTTTATTCTTTAATTAATTCAACTGAATTTACGTAATTCATAGTTAAACTTTTTCTTGACAATAATAAAATTTTGCAAAGTTTTACATTGATGGCTTTTGGGATGGATTATAATCAGTAATTCAATATTGCTGGCAAAATTAATTATATTCTGAATGAAATGATTTTACAAACGTTCAAATGTGACTTACTTTTTACAATAATCTTACACCTAGCATTGCGTAAACAAACCTTCGGTAGTCTTGAGTTTCTCAAAAAAATAATTCAATAATATTAGTTCCTCTTATGATAATAGTTAGCTGATGTCTCTGTACATCCGTTTATAATCTCTTCTAAATTATATCTGGTGGCTGGCAGGCACACCGCTGCTCTCAACCTCTCGCTTCAGACCTGCTACAGACTCGCTTCACTTCTCACTTACTAAAGACTTCCTACGAACGCTAACATAATAAAAAAATTTAAAAAAAAAAAAAACAGGGTTCCAATGGCTCCGAGCACTATGCGACTTAACTTCTGAGGTCATCAGTCGCCTAGAACTTAGAACTAATTAAACCTAACTAACCTAAGGACATCACGCACATCCATGACCGAGTCAGGATTCTAACCTGCGGCCGTAGCGGTCGCTCGTCCCCTGACTGTAGCGCCTGTAACCGCACGGCCACTCCGGCCGGCTACGAACGCTAAAGTGCGGTCTCTCCCGCCAACAATGCTTTTTGGTGCAAACAATGCCTGCTACCATTACAAAATGTATCAATGCGCGGTCTTCCCCGCTCTTTTCTTAAAATGTATCCACACGCGGTCTCTCCCGCCCTTTTTTAAAATTATATCAATGTGCGGTCTCTGCTGCCAATAATACTTTGGTTCAGACATTCGCTGCTAGCACAATTATTTCCAACATGACAAATATTAATTCTTCCTACTTAATCCTATTGATAAAATATTTGTTGTTGTGGTCTTCAGTCATGAGACCTGTTTGATGCAGCTCTCCATGCTACTCTACCTGTGCAAGCTTCTTCATCTCCCAGTACCTACTGTAGTCTACATCCTTCTGAATCTGCTTAATGTATTCATCTGTTGGTCTCCCTCTACGATTTTTACCCTCCACGCTGTCCTCCAATACTAAATTGGTGATCCGTCGATGTCTCAGAACATGTCCTACCAACCGATCCCATCTTCTAGTCCAAGTTGTGCCAAAGGCTCCTGTTCTCCCCAATTCTATTCAATACCTCCTCATTAGTTATGTGATCTACCCATCTAATCTTCAGCATTCTTCTGTAGCACCACATTTCGAAAGCTTCTATTCTCTTCTTGTCCAAACTATTTATCGTCCACGTTTCGCTTCCACACATGGCTACACTCCATTCAAATACTTTCAGAAACGACTTCCTGACATTTAAATCTATATGTTAACAAATTTCTCTTCTTCCGAAACGCTTTCCTTGCCATTGCCAGTCTACATTTTATATCTTCTCTACTACGACCATCATCAGTTATTTTGCTCCCCAAATAGCAAAACTCCTTTACTACTTTAAGTGCCTCATTTCCTAATGTAATTCCCTCAGCATCACGCGACTCTTGCTTGAAGCCTCTAGTCAGTTTTCAGGCATTCACGGTTGAGTCAGAAGTAAACTTTTACCTGTGAAAAGCGACCTCAGTTTGACTCCTGATCTGACATAACTCGTTTCCTTTAATCTCTCACTGATATCAGCGTCATCGAAAACCCTTAAAAATGTAAGTAAGTTATACATAACTGCAACCAGTCACTTTTTTCCAATAATAATGCTCTATTACATTAACCGGTTTTCGAACAGTTTCAGGTTCATCTTCAGATGGTTTCGGGAGGATCCGGGAAGTTACATCATTACTGGTAGTAGCATAATGCTGGGTGCAGGTTTGCGACAGTATAGGCAGTATGTTACAAGCAGCAGTTGTAAAGCGCATGCTGGATGCTGGTAAAGTGTCACTGTCAAAGTGTAAACTAATATAGTTTGTGTGAAAGTGTTCTGGACATCAAAATGGAGGCAGACAGTTACGAAAAAATCCGCCTATACTGTCTCAAACCAGCATCCAGCATTATGCTACTACCAGTAATGATGTAACTGCCCGTATCCTCCCGAAACCATCTGAAGCTGAACCTGAAAAGGTTCGAAAACCGGTTCATGTAATAAAGCATTATTATTGGAAAAAAAGTGTCTGGTTGCAGTTGTGTATAAGTTATTTACATTCAATATACAGTCACGGTTCTAAAATATCCGTAATGGATAAGCATAACCCTTAAAAACTTCACGCTACACTCATCCGTTAAATTGACTTCAGAGAGCTTAGAGAATTGTTTTAAAGTTATGTGTTGGAGGTCCTGGACGCCGCTGATCCGCCATAGCATGGACCTGAATGCGCGCCACTTTCGCTGTTTCCGTTACGTGCGAGACGGAGGGTAGGAGGGTAGGTTTCCGCTGCTCGGCCCTCCCGCTGCTCCTCGGCGGCCGGAACTCGTATTTCCGCACAGGGAGCAGCGCCGGCTATCCCCCCCCCCCCCCCCCCCCCCCCGGCCACAGACAAACACTTTTTATCCCTTCCCGGTCCACGGTCCTCGCCCCTGCCGCCGGCCCTATTGACGAACGGCCGGGATCCCGCAGCGGCCTCCTACGTCACAATCAGCTGTGCCGACGTCACGGGACGCGGAAGCCCCAGGCGGGAGCACCGTTATGCCCACTCCCACGCACTTCCTCCCACCTGCCGCATTCTTTGGCCGAGCGTCTCCAGAGAAGAAAGTGGCTCCCACTGAAGGCGGTCGCCTCGAAAGAAACGGAAAGCGGCTGAGTGCACGAGATGCGACAGCTGTTCCTCCTACGGGAGGAATGACCCCAGTCATTGTGACCTCTGCCCTCTGTCAATGTCTCTCTGCAGCTACTTGCTACCACATTCCACGGTCTTCGTGTGCCATTCCATGTTCTTTAGACTTCAACTTTCACTTCTTCTCGAAGTTAAGAAAAGGATATTATACAGGGTGTCCCAAAAGTCTTTCCCTGATTACATAAATTGATAACTCAGGCTAGAAGTAAGATACAAATATGAAACTGGTGTCTAATTGTTTACAAACTATTAAAGTTTTTTTCACACATCAGTAAACTTCCGCGTGAGCACCCTTGGTAGCACGTAGCACATCTAGTCGATATTCAATTTCCGTCCACACATTGGCCATCATCACTGGAGGGATCGATTCAACGACTGTGGTTATCCTTTGCCGTAGGGATCCAAGATCTGGTACACGTGTTCGGTACACCTCGTCCTTGACATAACCCCATAAAAAGAAGTTTAATGGGGTTATGTCAGCGTGGAGGCCAAACCATTGGCCCATCACGACCAATCCATCGTCCAGAAAAGGTCATATCGAGATAGGCACGGACGTCCAAACCCCAATGAGGCGGTGCACCGTCTTGCTGAAACAAGACATCGGGGTGATACTGAAGCAGCTGAGGAACAGCATACAGTTGCAACATGTCCAGATAGACTGCAGATGTGATGGTAGCCTCAGCGAAGAATAATGGCCCGATAATTCGATCGTACAATAGCGCGCACCAAACATTCACCTTTGGACTGCCTCTGGTGCACTCCATGACCTCGCCAGGGGATTGTGAACCCCAAATGCGCACATTCTGGCGATTCACTACTCCGCTGACAAAAAAAAAGGTCGCTTCGTCAGCAAAGGCAATTCGTCTGAGATAACCATCATCGTCCTCAATACGTGATAGCATTTCGACTGCAAAGTCATATCGACGTGTACTGTCATTGGGCAACAAGGCCTGAACGATTTGCTCTTTGTATGCACTAAACAATAAACGTTTGTGTCGTGGAGAGAGCTTTTTGGCATCTGTAATTCACGTGAGGCCCAGCGCACCGATTTCTTCGGACTTCGCAAAAAAGACTGCCTTACAGCTTCCACCCTGTCTGCTGAGGTCCTTGGTCGACCAGACCTCGGAAGGTCGGCAACCGATCCTCTGTTCTTGAACTTCTCATACCAGGCTTTAATGCTCTTGAAATCAGGTTAATTCCTTCCAAATGTTGTCTGGAAGTGTCTCTGCACTGTGGTTGGTGATCGTGTGTCATGGTTGCACAGGACACACTGTGCCTTCTCCTGACTGGTTAACATGGCTTCTTGGGCACTGCACCTCATGCACTACTTACGTACTGTGAACCTAAAATAGAAAAAAACTTTGATAGTTGTAAACAATTCGACACAAGTTTCATATTTGTATCTTACTTCTAGCCTGAGTTATCGATTTATGTAATCAGGGAAGGTCTTTTCGGAGACCCACCCCAATGCTCTCTGAAACGTTACGAGTTTTGTACATACAGGCGAGCAGATGAAAATAGATGTTACTGAGTTTATACCATAGGAGACAGCGTGTAACGTGTTAAACGGCTGTCCTCAGTCGATAGAGGAAAGGTACCTGGGAAGAAAGCGACTGTGTCTTAGTGCTAATATTACAGTAATCTGAGCACCAAGAGTCGAAGAACTGTGTAGTGCTGCAAGAGAGAAATCGAAAAGAAACATGGGCTGTATTAATTTTAGATGAACAACGGGAGCACATAAACTAACAAAGGCGTACAGCAAGAAGAACATATATATAACACAACGATGTCAAAATAAAAGAGCAGCATTAGATATTCAGTGCACAGATATGTGTTGAATTTTAGACCGTAACGTATGTTTTACTACAGTAAAGCAAAGCCTGCATCTTAATAACGTACGCCTACCAATAGCTGAATAGATCAAGATAAATGATGGTATTTTGCCGTGCGTCCACCCGCACAAAAATTTCTCGTCTTTGTTATTCGGCTACACAGTCCCAATTTCAACGAAGTGAATTGCGTAGATCATTTATTTCAGTTTTAAATAAAATTTAATGAAAGGACGACCACATCTCTCTGTATGACCACATCTCTCTAGATGAAGAGTTAGTAATGTTTTTCAGGAATTTGGGTTTCAGTAAGAATGGTTATTGTTAGGTACAATCTGGAATATATTTGAAAGGAAAAATACTAAACCAAATTATATAAAATGTAACAGTTCATTGTAGCTCACTACGAAGAACACAGATTTGTCCAAGAAACAATCTTAACAATAATAAATGAAGATGTCTATCGACTTATTGCTGCAAGTTATCTTATGGATGTAATCCGCTACCCACGTTAAATGGAAATATCAGGAATAATTAACAAATGGCGATGTGTAAAGCTTTGGAGCATTTAACGTAATTTGGCAAGAGAAGTGTACTAGTATCAAACTTAAGCCTTAACTTGAAGAAGAGCACAGCATTGCATGGTAGTGAAACATGAAAAAATGGTTCAAATGGCTCTGAGCACTATGGGGCCTAACATCTGAGGTCATCAGTCCCTTAGAAATTAGAACTACTTACAGCTATCTAACCTAAGGACATCACCCACATCCATTCCCGAGGCAGGATTCGAGCCTGTGACCGTAGCGATCGCGCGATTCCAGACTGAAGCGCCTAGAACCGCTCGACCACACCGGCCGACGTGAAACAGGAACTGCGGGAAAATGGAAAGAAGAGAATCAAAGCATTTGAGATGTGGTGCTACAGAAGAATGTTGTAAATTAGATGGATTGATAATGTAAGGAACGAGGAGGTTCTCGCAGAATCGGGGAGCAAAGGTATATGTGGACAACATTGACAAGAAAAAGGGACAGGATAACAGGACAGCTGCTCAGACTTTAGGGAATAACTCCCTTGGTACTAGAGTAAGCTGTTGAGAGTAAAAAGTGTAGAGGAAGACAGGGTTTAGAATACATCTAGCAAATAATTCAGGAGGTAGGTTGCAAGTGCTATCCTGTACAAGCAGAAAATTCTGTGATTCAGTAGCTGGAAGCGTTCCTGAAGTAGACAGTTTCTCATTTATTAAATTCTACAAATGCAGATTTATAGGAACTCATGCCTTTAATAAGAAGAACTTTTCACTCGAGTCCTTATCGTCACTTTCCATGTAATTCTATATTTCGTTTGTGAACTGTCTGGGTCCTCTTATGTCACTAATTATCTTTACGATGCTATGTTACGTGTTATTCGCAAAATCAGTGCAGCAACTCCGAGCACCCGTAGGCGGAAAGAACAAAGCTAACCTCGGTGGCCTAATCTACAAACCCTAAAGTGAGGGTTTACAATCCCATCTCGGTCCAAGAGATATTTTTCTGTCAGTTGAAACCTCTCTCACCTCTGGCATTGACCTTTAAATGTGAAAATGCTACGTGGCTCCGTGGTTTGGCTGCGTGGGTTCAGTTCGAAGGTCGGAGGAAGGCAACGGTAGACCACCTCTAATAGGACGATGCTCAGTAAAGCACTGTAGTGTTCGGCGAGACCGTTACCTTTTTTTATGGTTCCGTGGCCTAGGTGTTCCAAAGGTAATCAATACAGCTCCATACAAGCTGTAATGGGATTTTGAATTTCCTAGCAGTTAGAACTCAATATGTCGAAGTGATACGAAATCGTCAGCAGCAAAGGTAACTTAAGGAGTTTACCGAACCAGTTCTTTCTCGTCATTATTCGTTTATGGTCTGCGGAACTTTCCTCTTCTCTGCAATCCCAGAATAGCACTTGCACCGAAGGGCGTGTTACATGGTCCGTCACGATGCATATGATCTAGTGGATGACGTTGGACGACCCATGAAGCTGTTGGCCCATGATGTTGTTGCCCCAAGGAAATGCAGTTCACCTAAGAAATACAGCTTGCAGAACCCTCGATAGACCTCTTGTTCATTAGTTTGGGATCTTACCAGATAGTGTTAATAAGCGAGGAGCGCGTGTGGCAATGAATCCAGTCAGTAGGCAAGAGTGCATTACGAAGAAGCTCAGCAAACTCTGGAAATAGTCGGTACAGTATACGTGCCGTGCACTCACACAGGCTATTGTTGAAACTCCGAGAGAATACGGTCAAAGATGAGACAGATAAGGTATTCCTGTCTGCATACACTTCGCGAAATATCCATGAAGGGAACATCGTAAAATTTGAGCTCAGGAACGATAGCTTTGCGAGACTCGCGAATGGAACAGGAAAGTAAGAAACTGAAGAGTCCTCCACCAGAGATCGGAATGTGCCGAGGCGGACGATGTTGTGCAATCAAAATGGAGCAGGCCAATATATCATTTTAGTGAGTACATGCAAATTTAAAAACAGTTAAATCGAAATTATTTCTACGTGTAATGAGCTACATAACAGTAGCACACCACTCGCAAGCTGAGTAGGAAGATGGAAAAATGACGCTGTGTATGATGCGCCTCACCCCAAGAAATTTAGATTAGGTTTAGACTTTTGTCTAAACTACTATGTTCCAGCCGGAACAGCGCCCAGATCCTCAGAAACGTAGAGAGTGGACCAGGTGGAGTTTTCGCGAAACGCACAGCCAGCTGTGTGCAGGTTGGACGGCGGCAGCTGGTGTGTCCGCGCTGTGTGTTGTGGCGGCGGCAGGTGTGGTGTGGGGAGCCGCGTGTGAGACACAGGGCGGCCCGGCGTTCCCACGGCAGCGCCCCCACCACGGAGCCGGCGCCACCCCTCCCAGGTGCACCCCTGCGCTGCGCGCGTCACTGATAACAGCTGGCCCCGCAAGGACGCGCCAAGCCACGCCGCCAGGTCCGATCTGACTGCCGACTGCCGACCCTTTTCGCTCTACCGTCACGCAAAGAAACCCCAATTCAGCTCTCCTTGCGTGACTTCCCTTATTTTTCTTAAACGTTTTAGGATGTGGAAACACTGTTGTCGGCAAAATTGTATGCACAGGGAAAGTGATACACAATATGATTTTCATTGGTAGCTCTTTTTATCTAAGGGGTAACCTTTTGGACGAAGTACAATATTTTATTAACATGGCCCGTAGGGTATGTGTCAAATATTATAACACATGCTAACATTAGCAATGCATGTTTTTGCAACTATATTAAATGTAAGACCGGATTCTGGTCACAAAGGGTAGTTTAACGTCTGTTGCTTTTGCAGACGTATTACATGCGTTTTTGCGAAATATTTGACATGAAGCATTATTAGCGATATACCACACTGCTCCTCTTTCACATGTGAAGAGTGCTCAGATGAGAGGGCTGGGTGAAGATCATTCTATTTTTTAAAAAAGTAGCTCTTATAATACGCGACTGGCCATTAAAATTGCTACACCAAGAAGAAATGCAGATGATAAACGGGTATTCATTGGACAAATATATTGTACTAGAACTGACATGTGATTACATTTTCATGTAATTTGGGTGCATAGATCATGAGAAATCAGTAACGAGAACAACCACCTCTGGCCGTAATAACGGCATTGATACGCCTGGGCATTGAGTCAAACAGCGCTTGGATGGCGTGTACAGGTACAGCTGCCCATGCAACTTCAACACGATACCACAGTTCATCAAGAGTAGTGATTGGCGTACTGTGACGAGCCAGTTGCCCGGCCACCATTGATCAGACGTTTTCAATTACTGTGAGATCTGGAAATCGTGCTGGCCAGGGCAGCAGTCGAAAATTTTCGGTATCCAGAAATGCCCGCACAGGACATGCAACATAAGGTCGTGCATTATCCTGCTGAAATGTAGGGTTTCGCAGGGATCGAATGAAGAGTAGAGCCACGGGTCGTAACACATCTGAAATGTAACGTCCACTGCTCAAAGTGCCGTCAATGCGAACAAGAGGTGACCGAGACGTGTAACCAATGGCACCCCATACCATCACGCTGGGTGATACGCCAGTATGGCGATGACAAATACACGCTTCCAATGTGCATTCACCGCTATGTTGCCAAACACGGATGTGACCATCATGATGTTGTAAACAGAACGTGGATTCATCCGAAAAAATGACGTTTTGCCATTCCTGGACGCAGGTTCGTCGTTGAATACACCATCACAGGCGCTCCTGTCTGTGATGCAGCGTCAAGGGTAACCGCAGCCATGGTATCGGAGCTGATAGTCCATGCTGCTGCAAACGTCGTCGAACTGTTCGTGCAGATGGTTGTTGTTTTGCAAATGTTCCCGTCTGTTGACTCAGGGATCGAGACGTGGCTGCACGATCCGTTACAGTCATGCGGATAAGGTTCCTGTCATCTCGACTGCTAGTGATACGAGGCCGTTGGGATAGAGCACGGCTTTCCATATTACCCTCCTGAACCCACCGATTCCATATTCTGCTAACACTCACTGGATCTCGACCAACGCGAGCAGCAGTGTCGCGATACGATAAACCGCAATCGTGATGGGCTACAATCCGACCTTTATCGAAGTCGGAAACGAGATGGTACGTATTTCTCCTCCTTACACGAGGCATCACAACAACGTTTCACCAGGCAACGCCGGTAAACTGCTGTTTGTGTATGAGAAATCGGTTGGAAACTTTCCTCATGTCAGCAAGTTGTAGGTGTCGCCACCGGCGCTAACCTTGTGTGAATGCTCTGAAAAGCTAATATTTGCGTATCACAGCATCTTCTTCCATTTAGTTAAATTTTGCTTCTGGAGCACGTCATCTTCGTGGTGTAGCGATTTTTATGGCCAGTAGTGTATATGAATAGGCACAAATTACATTCCTACTCCTTCATAAGCGTACTATGATCTTACAAAACTATTAGCTCAAGATCTTACAATCATAGGTCAAATACTTTGTTGCCGGGAGATCACCCGAGTTGAGCCCAGTCAGGCGGTGTCGGCACTTCTGTGGGTGACCATCGGGGTCGCCATACGCTGTTGACCTTCCGGGGTGCACTCAACCTCGTGAGGCCAATTTAGGACCTACTTGACCGACCGGTAGTCTCTGCAAGCCTCAAAAACTGACAGTAGCTGGCAGAGCAGACTTATGACCTCACGCCACTTCAATCCGCGTCCGATGATGCCATTCGGCTGAAGATGACACGACGGTCCTTCCGAGGCGTGTTCAAAGAGGTTAGAAACAAACCTTTTCTGAATGATCTGGGATGCCCAAATTACTCGAGGCAGCCTTTGCAAGAGGTACGTGTGCTGGTGTTATACACGAAGAGCACCTGCTTATCATTTATGCAACTGTTAATTCAGGGTACAAGACCATACGCTGTAACTAGGCCAGTTGTCGACAGTATTCTTTCTACCAATAGTGTTAATCCCGCGAGGTACACAAGGTAGCGGCGGAAGTAAAGCTGTGCTCGGATAGCTCATTCGGTGAGCAGTTGCCTTCGAAATACGTAAGTTGCAGGTTCGAGTCCCGGTTCTGCACACAGCTTTAATCTTCCAGGAAGTTTCAAGTCTGCAGCAGGCCTAAACGCTGCTCATAAGACAGCATGCTTATGTGCTCATCATGCCACAGTATGATGAATAGTGGAAGGTACCTGGCAAATGACTATTATTTTTCCACGTTCATAATATTTTCGAGGGTCATATGAGGAAAGGAATATTGTCAGTTCCGTTCTGAATACGGCCAAATTTACCTGATTTTGATCTCGTAACCGTTACACGAGAAAGTATTGATCAGACAATAGGGTGACAGCAAAAAACAGTTGCAGGATAAAAATTTATTAAAATTCTTGACCAAGGTTTCGGTACATGTAAATATACCTTCATCAGAAATAAAAAGGTATATTTATATGTACCGAAAGCATGGTCAAGAATTTTAATAAATTTTTATCCAGCGACTGTTTTCGGCTGTCATCCTTTATCGTGAATAATTTCAACAGTTGCTGTTGCAGCCATGTTTAAAATCTTTATCAGATAATAAAAAATGGTTCAGATGGCTCTGAGCACTATGGGACTTAACTTCTGAGGTCATCAGTCCCCTAGAACTACTTAAACCTAACTAACCTGAGGACATCACACACATCCATGGCCGAGCCTGCGACCGTAGCAGTCGCTCGTTTCCAGACTGTAGAGCCTAGAACCGCTCGGTCACAACGGCCGGCTATCAGATAATAATAGTTTCTTGTAACATGGGCTTCCAGAGTCTTGAGAGGAACTATGCGCAGTATGTTTTGAGTATGATGTTACCTTCGATTTAAAGAGCTTTCGTTTCTAAATGTCACTGGAATCGGAAGCACATGTAAACATTTGTTACTTTTATAGGAGTCGTGCTTAGAACTGCATTGCTGTATACCATTGAAAGTTCCTTTTCATACTTAAACATGTATTTGTTTATACTGCGGTTCTTAAACATATTTACCTTATTTTCCACTGCAATCTGAGTGTAGATAATGTTTTCAGCGATGAAAAATTCATTTCACAACGTTATGATCTAACTGCAAAACAAATGAAACCTTCCAGTGACGGTGACTTATGAATTAATATCTGTGCGATGCTACAAAACAGTTACCATGTCGGGCGTAGATATTTTTCAAAGAATTAAAGTTACACGTGAACCAGGCGGTTGCACTCGATATGACAGAAAGTGCACAAAAAGAACGGTAAAAGTGTAATACATTTACTGTCGTCCCATTGCTTCGGATGAACTATAGACATATTACGGCTTGCTATTGATGTTGGTTTTAAAGCTTGCGCTACAAAGGGTTTTATGTATGCTCCTTACACATAGCATCTTAGGTGAGACTGTCTCTTACTGATAACCATTTTTACAGATTGGAGTTGTAGGCATCACCGACGCTTTTTTCTGATGTAGCTTTGTAAACACAAACTGAAGTAATCAGTCACAGAAACACAATTCACTGCCGGTAAAATGCTACCGAGACATTTCTGCTGATTAAGTGAGAAAGCAGAGCTTTAAGGCCTTTGTCATTATGCGTAATTAGTAGCGCACTGCTCGCGGATGGCAGGGATTTATGTTCGAATTTCGGTCATGCACACAGTATAAATTTGTCACATGTAATCACAACTTTTATGTTGAATGCTGCCTGACATTGTTTTCACCAGCCGATTGGCATTGCGGTTTCGTATTGTTATTCGGATTCGAAATATCGCTGAAGTACCAACGACTTACTTATGTATCGGTAATAATGTCAGCAGAAGCCTTTGGTTTTCGCAAATGTTGTTCTGATAATGACGCTCCTGCCCTAATGGAACAGACATTGAGCGAGCAGTGGTCAGCCGGGCAGGAGGAACTGATAGCTGTATGTTCTGTTGGTTCCAGGAGGACATCGGCGCTTACAATTGCGTTATGTGCGAAAATGCTTAGTTTAAGGTCCGCATTCTTCCACATTAGTAGCGAGTCTTCCCCACGGAAACCTGTAAAGAACAAGAGACAAAATGAGCACTATTGATTTATTCAGTTGGCTGCTGATTGTTACAGAGAACAAGTCTAAACGCTGCTGCTAGAATATCTTGTGAACTGCCACCTTCTCCATGTCCTGTCATTTATCATTTACAGAGTATTGTATTATTTCGTAAATTAAAAAAGTGAATTTATGTAGCATTCACCGTTTGTGTATGTGGAAATATCAAGATTTGTGCAGTGCTATACGGCGAACATTGAAACACCTCTGCTTAATGGTATTTGGCTGTGGCACTGCCGTTACTGTGTATGGGTGCATGAGCTGCACTCTCCAAGTCCGACAATATGAAGGACAATTAATTCTTTGAAACGAGACATTTCGCTCATATAGCAAGGTCCTCACGCCTCGACTTTGACTTTAAGACATTTGCTAGCATCAAGGAGGAATTTCAACTGCACTACCTTTAGATATTATAAAGAAAAATAGAAAAAACTAGAGAGACCACTTCAAACGAATGAGAGACTGCAAAATTACTAAAACGATCCTGAAGTAGAAGCCCAGAGGAAATATCAGAAATGTTCTTCAAAAAGTCGGCGTGAGTAATTTTGAGAGGGAACGCGCCTATACGTCCAATGCTTGAAAAGGTTTAGTATTTTTTAGTAAACTTAATTCTTACTGGCTAACAACACAAATATGTTCAATGATTGTAAATTGTGGTTCTGTAGATTAAAAAATAACACAGGTGAATACAATAGCAATTATTTTCAATGATTTCTTTAATAGCTTATAATAGTTTCCCATATAACTTAAAATTTTAATTCGTGTGGCGCTAAAACGCTACAGAGAAATAACGTTTCGATAGCGTTCTACATGACAGTGTGGCTAGCGTACCGGTTTGTGTCCAGTTTCGGACAGAGCCCTACCCCTATTACAGCATGTTGAGCTAGGTCCTGGGGAGCCCAGTAAACGTGAGGGTTGCATTCTTCAAAACTTGCTCATGTTGTATTACTAAGGGGAACTAGTTTCGGAATGGAGAGGCCGAACGTCGTGAAATACAGCAGCAGAAGAACGAGTTGCATGCCTAAAAGGAATCGTATTAGAATATGTTAATCACTGGCTGAGTAAGTACTCACACCGATTCCGGAAATTTACCGTTTCGTTGTGTACAAAAAGCTAGACAGTTCAGTTGTAGCGTAAACGAAAATCAGTTGTAAAATGGAGACTTAGACACACATACTTGAATGAAACGTGAAAAGAATTCGTTTTATGTGCTATAGATGCTTTCTGTTCTTCTGACTACATCTACTATTTTTGCTATATTTAATATTAGACATGAGAATAATCGAAGATACTGCAAAAATGCTTCTCATCCATTACAAAAGTTGTCACTTCATAATTCAAGTTTACAAAATTATTCACTGCTGAAATCTTTTCTTCGTTTACTGTCAGACATTATTCTTATATTAGGTCCTACTCTTCTATAAGTCAATGTGATGGCTTCATAGATTAACATTTCGTGTGTGTTGTACAGTATCACAGAGTGACAGACAAGATGGTGAAATCACGCCCCCCCCCTCCCCTCCCACACACACACCCCCTCGCCCTTACTACTTGTGATTTATGACCACTTGACGATAACTAACAGTGGAATTATGTACTGTACTATTCTCAACAGCGTTTTTTTTAATAAAACCGTCTTTAAAAATATTTTATTGCAACAGTTCCTTCTATTTCAATAATCTACTGCGCCAATTTATAATCGACAATCCTTTCAAGCTCTTTTCTACAGAATAACGATGTGACGACGGGAAGTGTAACCAGACAGAGAAATAAAATAAATTTGAATACAATAGTAAGTCCAGGAAGGTCCTGCAGAAAGGCGGTAGTCGCAAAATCCAAAAACTCTGCACAAAAAGGGGAAGAAAAGGCTAAAAATTGACTCATGCCAAAATTGCAAAGGCCAGGTTTGAAAGAGGTATGAGACAGGAAATATCCTCGAGCTTCAGGAAGAATGCAATAATTCCAATTCCAATGTAGGTAGTTGCTGACAGATGTGTATACTACCAAACCATCACTACCACACCAGCATTTTGATAAGTCACAGTCACAAAATATTGATGAGAATTTTTTAGAGAAAAACGGAGACTCTGGTAAAAGCCGGTCTCGAGGAAAATCGATTTGGGTTCCAGAGACTAGGGAGGCAACACTGGCCCTATGACGACTTTTCCTAGAAGACAGGTAGAAGAATTTGAAACGTACGTTTATAGCATTTGTAGATTCAGAGAAAGATTTTCACAATATTCGATGGACTACACACTTTGGAATTTTGGTGATAGCAGGGATAAAATACAACGCGCGCAAGGTTATTTACAACTTTTACGGGAACTACAATGTAGTTCTGAGTCGAACGACATGAAAAGGGAGACGTTTTTGCGAAGGCCTTAGGGCGGGCTGTAGTCTACCCTAGAGACTACAATATATATAGTAGTCTGTGACACTGTAATTATTTCAGAGACAGCAAATAACTTGGAAGAGCACTTGAATAGAATGGATTGTGTCTTGAAAAGAGATTAAGAATATCAACAAAAGTAAAACAAAGATAACGAAACGGTCTACTTAAATTAGGCGACGCTGAGGGAATTAGATTAAGAAATTAAGAAATGTGACACCAGAAGAGGTAGATGAGTTTTGCTATGTGCGCCAAAGTGGGGAGGATGCGAAATTCAGGTTAACAATAGCACGAAAAGCATTTCTAAAAAAGAAAAATTAGTTAACATCTCATCAGTTTAAGTAAAAAATTATAAATTTGCGGCAAGGTCTTATTGGACCAAACTACTGAGGTCATCGGTCCCTAAGCTAACACACTACTTAAGTTAACATACGCTAAAGACGGAACACACACCCATGCCCGAGGGAGGACTCGAACCTCGGATGGGGGCAGCTGCGCAGACCGTCACAAGACGCCTTTTTTATTTTTTTTTGAGCTCATTTCGTTCTATATTGTTCGTTCAATTTGTTCGGGGCGGACATCCGATGACACACGTTCACATTGTCGTTGATCCGTTCACTTAGTCTTTTTAACACGCTGAGCTACTGTGCCGGCTCTTAGACCGCGCGGCTACCTCGCGCGGCTCAGTTTAAGTATTCAGGAGTCTATTCTGAAGGTATTTGTTTGTAGTGTAGCCTCGGATGGAAGTGAAACGTGTTCTATATGTTTTCAGACAACATGACAATATAAACTACTGATATGTGTTACTATATAAGAATGCTGAATGTTGGGTAGCTATTGCAAATGACATGCAACATGGGGAAAAAATAAATTCATTGCACAAATTGACTAAAAAAAGAGATCTATTGCTGGGGCACATCCTGTGGCGTCAAGTAACCGTCAATTTTGTAGTGGAAGCTAGTCTCGGAGTTAAACGTTGCAGAGAAAGACCAAGCCACGAAAACTGTAAGCAGATTCAAACGGATGTAGACTGCGGTGTGCAGTGTTATGCAGAGACGAAGAGACTCGCACACGATAAACTAGTACGGACAGCTGCATTATACCAGTCTAGGGACTGAAGACCATTCCATCAACATTATTTCACGGTCTGTGCAGCTCGCCTCGTCGGAGGTTCGAGTCCTCTCTCGGGCATGGGTGTGTGTATCGTCCATAGCGTAAGTCAGTTTAAGTTAGATTAAGTAGTGTGTAGACTTAGGGACCAATGACCTCAGCAGTTTGGTCCCAAAAGACCTTACCACAAATTTCTAAACTTTTCAAATTGTTTGTACTTGTACAAATTCCTAGCTACTTTTAATAAATAACACAGGATAATTCATTGTTTACGTAGCATTCTGTAATAAAACAATTTCATGTTTGTTTGGAAGGTCATCTTCCGCAGTAGCTATTATATATCAACTAGCGAAAACGGCGATTCGTCGCAGCTGCTAAATATTAATGGGAATTGGATATAGGTTCTAATCTCTCTCTCTCTCTCTCTCTCTCTCTCTCTCTCTCTCTGTGTGTGTGTGTGTGTGTGTGTGTGTGTGTGTGTGTGTGTGTGTGTGTGTGTGTCTCATCACCTCCTCCATTCAACTTTCTCTGTACATCGTATCCTCCCCTCTCTCTCTCTGGTCATATACTCCTTCCCACTCTTTCTCCATCTCCCTCCTGTTTATGTCCACCAACTCCTTCCCCCCTCTCTATGTCCATCACCCCATCACCCGTCTCTCTGATCTTGAGCTTTGGTTTTTGTTATTGCAAATTCAGAGTCCATAATAGTATCCTAATAACAAGCTGATGAGCCAGAACTACAACGTTCCTATTCTCTGGGAAAACACAGTTGTGTATAGGTTTTTATTTAAAAAATGAGAAAGAACGTGTATGTTTTAAAAGAAAACCTGAACAATGTTGTTAATATATATATATATATATATATATATATATATATATATATATATATATATATAGAGCTACGCAGAATCGGAGAGGAAAGGAATATGTGGAAAACACTGATAAGGAGAAGGGACAGGATGATAGGACATCTGCTAAGACATGAGGGAATTACTTCCATGGTACTTGAGGGAGCTGAAGAGGACAAAAACTGTAGAGGAAGACAGAGATTGGAATACATTCAGCAAATAATTGAGGACGTAGGTTGCAAGTGCTACTCTGAGACGAACAGGTTAGCACAGGAAAGGAATTCGTGGCGGGCCGCATCAAACCAGTCAGTAGACTGATAACCCCAAAAAAAAAAAAAAAAAATGTATATAGCTTATGTCGTCTGAAATGTTCATTACAGTGTTGTGTAAAAATATTAAGAACTTTAAGAGATGTTTGGTAACAATGTTAATATTTTGCATATTATATACATATTACATTATCGTATAACAATTTGAAATAAATGGTAAAGAACCTACTGAGATTTTTGGTAACAACGTCTCCACTTTATGTATTACACATAAGTTCATATATTTCACTTGTTCAAATACTGTGTAACCTATGGATGTCAAAGTTCATTACAGCATCCTGTAAAAATTTGATGTGAATCGGGAATCGGTCAAGAACTTTTTGTAACAACTTTTACGTTTCTCCTTCATTTATTAATATATGTATACTTATACGGACAAGGAAGTGTAAGAGTGGATACGGTTGTGGAACTTTCAGCGGCCAACTCCGTACTATGAAACAGGAACTGATTGTATCGTCTTCAAATGGGACAAATGACCTAAAGTGTGTGGTCATTTGAATGAAACCAATCCATGGTCCGGTTTTCATTTGACTGGCCCTTACATATCCGTGATATTTAAAAAGAAACTGCTGAGGCTATTGATTTAATTGTTGGTTCTCACGCTAGAGAATTACCTAATTTTGTGACAAAGTTCCTTTCAAATCTATCCAAAAATAATTATTAACTGTGCACCCGTGGAACACTGGATCAGCGCAGACGTGTGTATCTGTATTAATCACGTGGGAGCGACCTCTCATGTCACTTAAGCAGAGCACACTTACGTATCCGTTACCAATCAGGAGCGAGCGACCACTTAAGGCAACTATTTGTGTGTAGCTTAAACAATAGTACATGCGGCCGCTACCGCGCCGAAAGTTGTTAAGCAACGTTACGGGGTGTTCTGCACTTATATGTATACTTATATATTTTAACTTATGTTCTCCGAATGATAAAATTTGAGTAAATCGGTCAAGCATCGAAAATTTTGGTAACAACGTTAAACGACAATTTGTCATTATATGGTAGTGTAGATTATTATTGTTTTTTGTCTTAATTGCATTAAGCAGTAAGCTTAAGACGGTAAAAACGATAATAATTGAACAATGTTCCCATTTAGGTGTGCAGTTTGTTTCCCTAGTAAAGTCACACTTTTAGAAATTTTATTTTGTTTCGGGTTGTTCATTGAGAAATAAACGTTACTGTTAGAGAACTGTTCTTTCACTTGGTACATTTTCACGTAATGGCCTTTCACGGTTCAATGGTGCTGTAGCTTCGCATCTGTCATCTAGCTTACGTCACAGTGGTGTAGAGTGTATGACTGGACAACGGATACACAGTGAACAAATCATCCACACATTCTGAGTCGATAGTCGTCACCCTCTCCAATATCTATATATAAATCACCTTGTTTCCATATTACAGCTCAATTTCTCCAACTCATTAATCATGGGAAACACAAGACTAGATTGTTAGAATCATAGCGAAAATGCACGCTTGGTGATTTCTGGTTCCCTTGAGCACCGCTGGTCTTTTATATGTCCCTGTTGCCATGTGACGTACGCCATTGCTTGTGCACAGTATCATCAACCGTTCCAGTGATCGGTACAATCCTTGTAGACACACGGGTTACTACACAGAGTTCATCACAGACTTGGCTCGTGCAGTGGCAGTGTACACAAAAACAGAGAGAGCATACCATCATTTGACGTGTGGATTCGCTGACGGCAACGGCTCTCGCACTCAACGTTTGTACCGGGAGAGATTTTCAGGACAAAAGAGCCCCGATAGTAAAAAGTTTGAGGCCACTGATCGTCGTCTTAGGGAACATGGGGCATTTAAGCCTGATAGTCACGACCGAGGGAGGCTTAGAAGGAGTAGGCGGCAACTCTTCATGCAGTGTCGGTACAAGAAATTTAGCTACAACACTGAAAGTTGACCACATGACTGTCTAGCGAGTGTTACACGAGGACCAGCCGTAGCAACACTATTTACAGCATGTCCAGGCAGTATCAGCAGCTGATTTTCCTGCACGGGTACTCTTCTGTAAATGGTTTATTCTACAAAGTGTCAACCCTAATTTTTGTGCAACGGCGCTGTTCACAGAGGTGTAGTTTCAACGAGATCAGATTGTAATGTTTGCAATCAGCATGTACGGGCAGATGTCAATCCTCACGCAACTGTTGAAGCAAGTCATCAACAAAGTTTGCCTGTCAACGTTTGGGCCGGCATTATTGGTGACTGACAGGGCCTCATTTCTACCTAGGCTCAACGGACAATGTTTTCGTAATTTGGAAAGATAATTTTCTACCTGATTTGTCAGCAGACGTGCCTTTAATTGTGCGACAAAACACGTACTTCATGCACGATGGAGCAACTCCTCATTTTAGTGTTAATGTTCGTCGGCTTCTAAGTAACAGATTGGTTGACAGACGGATAGATAGGGATGCTTCAATTACCCGACCTCCACGCTCTCCGGACCTAAATCCACTGGACTTTTATTTGTGAGGGCCTTTGAAAAAGCTCTTGTGTATGGAACCCCAGTGCAAGATGTTCAGGGACTCCGTGCCCGTGTAATACTCCAAAGATACCCGAGATTCTCTACAACGGCGGATTGATGAATGTATCAATGTCCACGGAGGGCATATTGAACATCTGCCATGAGAAAGAGTTGTGTGTGGTATGCTGGTGAATTTTGTTCGTGTGTATTTCCCGTGTTGGAGAAAATAAGTTTAACATGGAAATAAAGCGTTTGCAGACCCAGGTACATATGATATAATTTCTTCTTCTACGTGTCAGGAATTTGTCCTGCAGTTTGTGCGTACATTTTGTTGCACTCGACAATTTGGGTGTAGGGAAGAAAACTGTTTTCCACGACTTAAAAACTTACAGTAAATATTACATTTTATTTATATTGAATATGTATAGCAAACAATACAAAACAAAAACACTCGCTACACATAAGTAAGTTAAACTACACTTAGATACCCACCAACCCTAGCCATTTCATTGCTTTATCTACACTGCTGGCCATTAAAATTGCTACACCACGAAGATGGCGTGCTACAGACGAGAAATTTAACCGACAGGATAAGATGCTCTGATATGCAAATGATTAGCTTTTCAGAGCATTCACACAAGCTAGGCGCCGGTGGCGACACCTACAACGTGCTGACATGAGGAAAGTTTCCAACCGATTTCTAACACACAAACAGCCGTTGACCGGCGTTGCTTGGAGAAACGTTGTTGTTATGCCTCGTGTAAGGAGGAGAAATGCGTACCATCACGTTTCCAACTTTGATAAAGGTCGGATTGTAGCCTATCGCGATTGCGGTTTATCGTATCGCGACATTGTTGCTCGCGTTGGTCGAGATCCAATGACTGTTAGCAGAATATGAAATCGGTGGGTTCAGGAGGGTAATATGGAACGCCGTGCTGGAACCGGGGTGCACGATTGGCAAAACGTCATTTTTTCGGATGAATCCAGGTTCTGTTTAAGGCATCATGATGGTCGCATCCGTGTTTGGCGACATCGCGGTGAACGCATATTGGAAGAGTGTGTTTTTTCATCGTCATACTGGCGTATCACCCGGCGTAATGGTATGGGGTGCCAGTGGTTACAGGTCTCGTCACCTCTTGTTCACATTGACGGCACTTTGAACAGTGGACGTTACATTCAGATGTGTTAAGACCCGTGGCTCTACCCTTCATTCGATCCCTGCGTAACCCTACATTTCACCAGGATAATGCACGACTGCATGTTGCAGGTCCTGTACAGGCCTTTCTGGATACAGAAAATGTTCTACTACTGCCCTGGACAGCACATTCACCAGATATTTGACCAATTGAAAACGTCTGGTCAATGGTGGCCGAGAATCTGGCTCGTCATAGCACGCCAGTCACTACTCATGATGAACTGTGGTATCGTGTTGTAGTTGCATGGACAGCTGTACCTGTACACGCCATCCATGCTCTGTTTGACTCAATGCCCAGGCGTATGAAGACCGTTATTTCGGCCATATGTGGTTGTTCCAGGTACTGATTTCTCAGGAACTGTGCACCCAAATTGCGTGAAAATGTAATCACATCTCAGTTCTAGTATAATATATTCGTCCAATGAGTACCCGTTTATCATCTGAATTTCTTCTTGGTGTAGCAATTTTAATGGCCAGTAGTGTATAATTTCATGGCTGCTTTCTATGTTCATACTGCCGTTTTGAAGGAATGGAAATTCAAATGAAGACTGAGTGAATAGACGGTCTTTCAGTTAAAAACCTTCTCTTGCTGGAACACAGTTCTACATTCGGCATTTAAAAGTACGATTTTCGTGTTTCATTAGATCGGACAAAAACATCCCTTAGCTTTGCACCATAATTCGACCGTGGTGAAATCAGTTTCATAGCAGTAGCAGTTTCTGCGCATGTAATTTTCGAGTACAGATTTCTATAGTAGTGAACCATGGACTGAGAAAAAGCTGAAAAAGAAGAAACGCAAGGCGTTTGTGATGTGACTCTATAGAAGAATGTTGAAAATTAAGGGAACTGATAAAATAAGGAGTAAACAGGTTCTCCATAGAATCGGCGGATACAGGAACATATAGAAAACACTGAAATAGAACGGACAGGATGATAAGATGCAGGCCTATGTTAGGACACATTATATCATCAAACATATCCAGACACTCCCAAAAACATACGTTTTTGATAATAGGTGCATTGTGCTGACACCTACTGCCAGGTACTCCATATCAACGACCTCAGTTTTCATTACAAATCGTGAGAGAGCAGAATGGGGCGCTCCGCGGAACTCACGGACTTCGAACGTGGTCAGGTGATTGGGTGTCACTTGTGTCACACGTCTGTACGCGACATTTCCACACTCCTAAACATCCATAGGCCCACTGTTTCCGATGTGATAACGAAGTGGAAACGTGAAGGGACACGTACAGCACAAGAGCGTACAGGCCGACCTCGTCTGTTGACTGACAGAGACCGCCGACAGTTGAAGAGGGTCGTAATGGTAAAAGGCACACATCTATCCAGACCATCACACAGGAATTCCAAACTGCATCAGGATCCACTGCAAGTACTGTGACAATAGGGGGGAGGTGAGAAAACTTGGACTTCATGGTCGAGCGGCTGCTCTTAAGCCACACATCACGCCGGTAAATGCCAAACGACGCCTCGCTTGGCATAAGGAGCGTAAACATTGGACGATTGAACAGTGGAAAAACGTTGTGTGCAGTGACGAATCACGTTACACAATGTAGCGATCCGATGGCAGGGTGTGGGTATGGCGAATGCCCGGTGGACGTCGCCTGCCAGAATGTGTTGTGGCAACAGTAAAATTCGGAGGAGGCGGTGTTATGATGTGGTCGTGTTTTTCGTGGACGGGGTTTGCACCCCTTGTTGTTTTGCGTGGCGCTATCACAGCACAGGCCTACATTGATGTTTTAAGTACCTTCTTGCTTCCCACTGTCGAAGAGCAATTCGGGGATGACGTCTGCATCGTTCAACACGATCGAGCACCTGTTCGTAGTGCACGGCCTGTGGCAGAGTGGGCTGCACAGAGTCCTGACCTAAATCCCACAGAACACCTCTGGTATGTTTTGGAACGCCGACTTCGTGCTAGGCCTTACCAACTGAGACCAATACCTCTCTTCATTGCGGCACCCCGTAAAGAATGGGCTGCCATTCCCCTAGAAAGCTTCCAGCACGTGATTGACCGTATGTCTGCGAGAGTGGAAGCTGTCATCAAGGCTAAGGGTAGGCCAACACTATACTGAATTCCAGCATTACCGATGGAGGGTGCCACGAACTTGTAAGTCATTTTCAGCCAGGTGTCCGGATACTTTTGGTCACATAGCGTCTGAAGGAATAGCTTCAGTGGTACTAAAGGGAGCTGTATAGGGTAAAAACTACAAGGGAAGACGGAGGCCAGAATATATACATCAAAGAGAGTAAACCGTGGCGGGAGGCATCAGACTGGTGAGAAGATTGAAAAAAAACAATCCTAACAGTTAAAGTCTTACGCACACAAGTACGAAAAACTCGTTCGTTATGCAACAGAAACGTTATTCTATCATGGATTAACGATTTGTAAATCTTAGTCAACTCCTTCACCTAACTGACAGACATTACACGCACAGTAAGGAAAATTTCGTATGTGTAGCAGACGATGGTGGTACGGAGTCCAGGACAAATAATGTATTAGCTGCTCTTAGCGTGTTCTCGGATGAAATCGTTTTCAATTTTTTTTACTTCTACAGTCGTTCCTCAAAATATTTTCAATTGAATCGGTTTTTAGTTTTTTTTTTTCCTTTCGTTACATTTCTGTCAAAATACGGCGCTATTCAATCCTTAATGATTTCACAGCCAAACAGACACTAATCATTCTTACCTTCATATCACAGGTGCTTCACTCTTAGACAAAAAAGAATAGTGGTCTTTGCTTAATTTTTACCATATTCCTATTTTTCTTCTCGTTTATAAGTAAAATAAAAGATTAAAGGATGTCTCGTCTATTAGACAGACTGTATTTCTCTGTTCTTATCAAGTGCTTCATTACAGTTTGTTCATTAAGATTTTTTAAAATAATGGAAAGGGAACTCACAATAAATACATAATTTCAATTAAAACTTTAAGCAGCCGGAAACAAGAAACGAAGAATGATAGTTCTTTTTGAGCCGTTTCCCTTCACAGTTCACTCTGAATGTTCTCCAGATTTATTCCCCATATTGGTGCCCTCCAGTCCTTATGCTACTGGTAGTTCTACTTTAGCTTCCTTCTTTCCCATTTCTTTTCGTTCTTCCTTTTTTTCTTTTGTCACATAATTGCACCATCGCAGGTTGGCAGTACGCCGCTTTCCCTGTGCCACACCATCCTTCAGTCCTACGTCTTGTACCTGAAGCTTAAGCGCTTCCGCAGCTTGCACAGACATAGATATAACAGTAACTTAACAACTTTGACGTTCCCAACAGGTCAGAAGATCTAACGTCTCTCAGTCGCCACTGGATGTGAGCTTACGTTGAAAGGTGTCCTATTGTAATAAAAATGTAACTTAACACATAAATTAACCGATACCAACATTGAAAGCCGGCCGCAGTGGCCGAGCGTTTCTAGACGCTTCAGTCCGGAACCGCGCGACTGCTACGGTCGCAGGTTCGAATCCTGGCTCGGGCATGGATTTGTGTGATGTCCTTAGGTTAGTTAGGTTTATGTAGTTCTAAGTTCTAGGGGACTGATGACCTCAGATGTTAAGTCACACAGTACTCAGATCCATTTGAACCATTTTGAACCACCATTGATAACAAAATTTTCAAGTACGGTCTTTTTATCGACACTACACAACAGCTGTATGCAGTTCATAGATCCGAATGAAACTTATTCGATTAAGATGGTAGAGACTTGTCCCTTACAATATTTCTGTATTAATTCTTGCTGTTCCATTCGACTTTCAGGAGCCTTGCTTTTCCTCCTAGCGGACTCTGCTCGTTAACGTCCGGTTTTCTCTTGGCTTTTGTAAAACGGACCCCGTCCGCTTGCTGTTCGCAATGGCCGCGGCCACTTCTCGCTTCCGCACGCTTTTGTGTGCACCGTTCCCTGCTTTTAGCTCGGAGAGGCTTTCGCTTGTGCGCCTGGACGATGGCTATCTCACTTTAACGGTCTGTGGCTTGACTTCCATGGTCTCGAGTGTTTGCTGTAGAATGACATCAAAATGCTTAGGCTCCGGCAAAAGATCGGACCAACCAACATCTGCCAGAAAAGACTACTTGGTGCTCTTGCTGTTGAACATGACTCAGTCTACATAGCCAGTAAATAATACAAAATACATTTGAATAAAATGAAATAATTTGAAGATTCGTGTAACGGAATGTCAGATTTAAATTTCCACTTCGCTGCTGTCCTTTCAACAGTCTTTACACAAATTGATCAACATGGAAATGTAGAGTCAATCACGAATGCAGTCTTCAAATAATGAAAAATCTGATTTCAGAACGAATATTTTAAAAGAGGTAAAGTAAGTTTACAAAGTCCTTTCGTCTGGTACTGGCAACAGAGGTCTTTATCTAACGGGCGATCAAAAAGTTTTCATTTGAGACAGCATAATCTAGAATTGGTATGCCAGTCAAACAAAAACGCCGTGAGTATTGAGGCCATCATCCCGCTCACGCACCAGGTTGAAGATACCGTTTTTTAAAACACCGTGTCTTTCTGCGTGAAGAAGTCCGTAACTGTCTGCTGTACGTCCTCAGCCGACGCGAATCATTGAATCTTCAAGCCTTTTTGTAAGGGAACGAAGGAGTGATAATCGCATGGGGAGAGATCAGAACTATAGGGCGGGTGCTCGACTGCCTCCCATTTGAAGTTGCCGTAACTTCTGCGTTACGACTTTTGCTGTATGCGGATGTGCGTCATCATGAACCAGCAGCACCCTTTAGCGCAGCATTCTACAGCGGTTTCCGATAGACATACTGCTCCGATAGATGTCTACAGGTGCTTTTACTTCGGTATCAAAGGAAAGAATAACAGCACGTTGGTCCTGTTTGGTCGCGTTTGGTAATAACGTCGCCATGGTTCACATTTCCGCATTTACCGCACGTACCTCGGGAAGACACGAATGCTACACTAATCCCTTGCCTACAGGTTGGTGCTTACATACTCGCATCGGATTCGCGCTATGTTGCATATACAGTGCAGCAACGCCCTGAAACGGGAGTAATGCACTAGATTTGACGTGCTTCTGTATAAGTAATGGGTGACAATTTTCTTAAACTGTTGATTTTACGTCTCTTTGAGTATGACTTTTTTTAAATGTTACGATATCGGAAACTGACATAGGACTGGGAGAGCGGTGTACTGACCACATACCCCTCCATATCCGCATCCAGTGACGCCTATGAGCTGAGGATGACACGGCGGCCGGTCAGTACCGTTGGGCCATCGTGGCCTGTTGGGGAGGAGTTTTAGTTTAGTTTTTTTTAAATGTGCTCTGCTCTCTCGGTTATCTTTTTAGTTTAAATTTATCTATTTTTTGAGAATAGTTACCGTTTTTGGTGGATGTACGTTCCATAATATGTACTACACGAGTGTGGCGGAAGGAGGGAAACTAACAGCGAATCACGACGTTAATTAAGCTAAGAGACTCCCTGTACTGATACTGTTTGAATGTTCTGCATGCCATAAATTTTACATTTGCGAAACGAGACGGAAATGATAAATCTGCTGGTCGCTCTGCTAACGACGTCCCCATCGGCCTTCTGCGATTCAAAGTTGACCTAGATCAATCCATATGTATCCTACTGCATTTTTCATGCACCAAAATTTGTACGTTATCACTACCACAGTTCTGTGAGTGATATTTACGGAATTGCTAGCGACATTACTTAGAGATTTCGAAGTCATTAAGTAACAATAACGTTTTGATTTTGTCATAGAAACTTAAGATAACTGTCAAATATAAATCCAAACTGTTGTTGTTGTTGTCTTCAGTCCTGAGACTGGTTTGATGCAGCTCTCCATGCTACTCCGTCCTGTGCAAGCTGCTTCATCTCCCAGTACCTACTGCAACCTACATCCTTCTGAATCTGCTTAGTATACTCATCTCTCGGTCCCCCTCTACGATTTTTACCCTCGACGCTGCCCTCTAATGCTAAATTTGTGATCCCTTGATGCCTCAAAACATGTCCTACCAACCGGTCCCTTCTTTTAGTCAAGTTGTGCCACAAACTTCTCTTCTCCCCAAATCTATTCAATACCTCCTCATTAGTTACGTGATCTACCCATCTAATCTTCAGCATTCTTCTGTAGCACCACATTTCGAAAGCTCCTATTCTCTTCTTGTCCAAACTAGTTACTGTCCATGTTTCACTTCCATACATGGCTACACTCCTTACAAATACTTTCAGAAACGACTTCCTGACCATTAAATCTATACTCGATGTTAACAAATTTCTCTTCTTCAGAAACGCTTTCCTTGCCATTGCCAGTTTACATTTTATATCCTCTCTACTTCGACCATCATCAGTTATTTTACTCCCTAAATAGTAAAACTCCTTTACTACTTTAAGTGTCTGATTTCCTAATCTAATTCCCTCAGCATCACCCGATTTAATTTGACTACATTCCATTATCCTCGTTTTGCTTTTGTTGATGTTCATCTTATATCCTCTTTTTAAGACACTGTCCATTCCGTTCAACTGCTCTTCCAAGTCCTTTGCCGTCTCTGACAGAATTACAATGTCATCGGCGAACCTCAAAGTTTTTACTTCGTCTCCACGAATTTTAATACCTACTCTAAATTTTTCTTTTGTTTCCTTTACTGCTTGCTCAATATACAGATTGAATAACATCGGGGAGAGGCTACAACCCTGTCTCACTCCTTTCCCAACCACTGCTTCCCTTTCATGCCCCTCGACTCTTATGACTGCCATCTGGTTTCTGTACAAATTGTAAATAGCCTTTCGCTCCCTGTATTTGACCCCTGCCACCTTAGAATTTGAAAAAGAGTATTCCAGTCAACATTGTCAAAAGCTTTCTCTAAGTCTACAAATGCTAGAAACGTAGGTTTGCCTTTTCTTAATCTTTCTTCTAAGATAAGTCGTAAGGTCAGTATTGCCTCACGTGTTCCAACATTTCGACGGAATCCAAACTGATCCTCCCCGAGGTCCACATTTACCAGTTTTTCCATTCGTCTGTAAAGAATTCGCGTTAGTATTTTGCAGCTGTGACTTATTAAACTGATAGTTCGGTAATTTTCACATCTGTCAGCACCTGCTTTCTTTGGGATTGGAATTATTATATTCTTCCTGAAGTCTGAGGGTATTTTGCCTGTCTCATACATCTTGCTCACCAGCTGGTAGAGTTTTGTCATGACTGGCTCTCCCAAGGCCGTCAGTAGTTCTAATGGAATGTTGTCTACTCCGGGGGCCTTGTTTCGACTCAGGTCTTTCAGTGCTCTGTCAAACTCTTCACGCAGTATCGTATCTCCCATTTCGTCTTCATCTACATCCTCTTCCATTTCCATAATATTGTCCTAAAGTACATCGCCCTTGTATAAACCTTCTCTATACTCCTTCCACCTTTCTGCCTTCCCTTCTTTGCTTAGAACTGGGTTGCCATCTGAGCTCTTGATATTCATACACGTGGTTCTCTTCTCTCCAAAGGTCTCTTTAATTTTCCTGTAGGCAGTATCTATCTTACCCCTAGTGAGATAAGTTTCTACATCCTTACATTTGTCCTCTAGCCATCCCTGTTTAGCCATTTTGCACTTATTGTCGATCTCATTTTTGATACGTTTGTATTCCTTTTTGCCTGCTTCATTTACTGCATTTTTGTATTTTCTCCTTTCATCAATTAAATTCAATATTTCTTCTGTTACCTAAGGATTTCTAGCAGCCCTCGTCTTTTTACCTACTTTATCCTCTGCTGCCTTCACTACTTCATCCCTCAGAGCTACCCATTCTTCTTCAACTGTGTTTCTTTCCCCTATTCCTGTCAATTGTTCCCTTATGCTCTCCCTGAAACTCTGTACAACCTCTGGTTCTTTCAGTTTATCCAGGTCCCATCTCCTTAATTTCCCACATTTTTGCAGTTTCTTCAGTTTTAATCTACAGGTCATAACCAATAGATTGTGGTCAGAGTCCACATCTGCCCCTGGAAATGTCTTACAACTTAAAACCTGGTTCCTAAATCTCTGTCTTACCATTATATAATCTATCTGATACCTTTTAGTATCTCCAGGGTTCTTCCACGTATACAACCTTCTTTCATGATTCTTAAACCAAGTCTTAGCTATGATTAAGTTGTGCTCTGTGCAAAATTCTACTAGGCGGCTTCCTCTTTCATTTCTTAGCCCCAATCCATATTCACCTGCTATGTTTCCTTCTCTCCCTTTTCCTACACTCGAATTCCAGTCACCCATTACTATTAAATTTTCGTCTCCCTTCACTATCTGAATAATTCCTTTTATTTCATCGTACATTTCTTCAAACTATTTGAGCATATTTCTTCTGGAATAGGGCTCTAATGTAAACTATAGTACAACTTATTATAAAATGGAAAAAGGAAATGGCACAGGCGTGCATGTAAATCTCTAAACTTCTTGCAGTTATCTTTCCACTACTCTCACACAAAATTTATGCTAGGCCACTGTGTGAAGATACAAAACCGTCAAACAACAGTGTTTAGTACAATAAGTATTAGTGGAGCGTAGGTACAGGAGCAAATTTAGAAATTCACGTCCACTGCTTGCGCTATTTCATTTGACAGTACCTAATAAGTTCTACTCGAGGTGTCATTTCGGTTAGCCTCTGGTATGGAACATAGATTACCCGTGGTGTAGGACACCCTGCCTCCGGCAATGGCGAGGCGCGCACGCCTTGCTTGCGTCTCGCCTGTTGTGCTGCTTGCGAGCGAGCGCGCGTTTGTTTACGTCCACGCAGCGGCTTGTATTAGAGTCCGACTTCATCGACCATCATGGCGTTTTTTTACTACCGCCAAGCCACAATTAATTAACTTTTCTTTTGCTACACGAATGACAGAAGGCGTATGAAGTAGAATGGTTTATACGGGTTGAAATGCGTCTCCTGCCACGAGATGTTCTCGGAATTCAATGTTCGATCTTCAGTGCTGCTGGGTACATGAAGCTGGCAAATGACGAACTCTACTTGACACTGTGCGGCGCCCTGCTGACGATCTAAAGTTCCGATACTCCGATGCACGTGTAAGGTTCAAAAATGGTTCAAATGGCTCTGAGCACTTTGGGACTTAACTGCTGAGGTCATCAGTCTCCTAGAACTTAGAAGTACTTAAACGTAATTAATCTAAGGACATCACACACATCCATGCCCGAGGCAGGATTCGAACCTGAGACCGTAGCGGTCGCGCGGTTCCAGACTGAAGCGCCTAGAACCGGACATGTAAGGACTCTCGTCGATGATCACTCTGTTTTTTGTCTCCGAACATTGCGGGTTTTCGAACTCCCGTTTGAGGTACCATCAGATGTTGTGGTGGTCGCCTTTAAATCTTACGGCACCGTGGTCAGTTACGTTGCTGGAACGCGGAAGACGTTCGAAACCTAGTGTGTCCTTAACGGTGTCCATCAGATAAAAATGGAACTTCGGGTCTAGGGCGCTGTAGTCGTGGACTGTGCAGCTGGCCCCGGCGGAGGTTCTAGTCCTCCCTCGGGCATGGGTGTGTGTGTTGGTCCTTAGAATAATTTAGGTTAAGTAGTGATGACCTTATCAGTTAAGCCCCATACGATTTCACACACATTTGACCATTTTGAACATGTGCCTTCCTACTGGGCTATGCCGGCTGCAGGGCTGCCATGTGCGATGGGCAGCCGCGCACTTGTTTAGGTTGTGTGTAGGAATGCCATGATCTTTTTGAAAGTCTCCGACGTATACTGATTCGGAGGCCGATTGGAAATGTCGCTTTTCCTGCGGCGCCCACTGTGTTACCTCTGCACCACATCTGAAACAGTCGCGGTGGACGCTTTGCCTATCTCCCCTACACTCGTGCTTGAGAAAGTACAAATGAACGATGGCCGTCAACAGGCACAAACGGTCTGCCCCGACCCCCAAGGTTGTTGATCGTGAGACCGTACCGACTTCCGACTTTCTACCGTCTGGCCAAATGTCGGATGATATCCGCCCATCATCCGACACGGAACGAAATCATTCTCGCCGCAGCTGCATTTGTCAACGGACCTTTACCCGTTGGAATCCCCGTCCTATCATAACGTTGAACTAGCACATTCCCCATTCTGATAATACAGCTTCACTAAAAGCGCCTTTTCAGGTAACATCAACATGCTGCGACTGCTGGTGCATCTGATTCTCTCTCTCATTACAGCTCCTTTTATACACGATTGTCATTCGCAGTCACTGACGTTTTGCTGTCCAGCGCCATCTGTCGGACATTTTATGAACTTTTTTGTTCTAGTAAAACACCATGTCATTCCAAGCATGTGCGTCAATTTTTACCTCTCTATCTACATTATTCCGTGATTTTCAAATGTATACTGACTTTTTGATCACTCAGTATATACTACGGGATTCGATTGTTCACTGCTCATTGTCAATATCATCACCGCTGCTGCTGTTGTTGCTTTCACCATCAAGAGTTGGTTTTATAAGGGTTTTATATTTCTTAATGCTCAGGCTTCTTGCGATCTTATGTACATCAGTCAAACGCAGTATTTCACCCTACATTTCCCTATCATTAGCTGAATAATTTATGGGTTTCTTCTTGGGTCTTAGGAAAATAAGATTGATTAAGCAAGGTGGTCTCTCAAACCGCTTATCACCCATCTATATTGTGTCATAAATTAAATTTATAGGCTGCATACCCAACATGTACCGTGTGGCCCTGCTGAAGCCGAATGTTCTATCTGTCTGTCCAGGGAAATGACGGATAACGGATTCGTCAATGACAACACCATCGTTATCGCGTGGCTTTGTTTTCGCTGAGAGCCGCCTGAGGGATTCAGTAACCTGCTTAAAGGTATCTCTTAGTGTTTGCTGCCGACCCAAATGCCCTAACCTTAGCAACCGTAAATTTCCTCGAACGGCTTTCCACGCCTGGTCAACTTCCTGCTTCGTTGACATCTCGATGTATACTAACCAGAATTCTCTGCAGTGTGAGACTTTATATATCCGCTCTTCTTCCTCTTATTACGTGCATGCTCCCCCTTCTCAATATTAAGGGCCTCTACATCTGTTTTCCCCTCAATAGCGTCAAGTTTTTCAGTCAAGTCGGTTACTTTCTTACCTATTTCATTAACTAACTCATTTAATGGGTTGATTATTCTTAGAAGAGTCCGGTAATACGTCTCTAGCTCCCTGTGCATATCTTCAACTCCATGGACGATAGTCTGAATTTTCGCATCCATGTACTAGCGAATGTTCTCTTCAAGTACACCCATTCTCTTGGATTGAGAGCCAGACACGCACGCGAATTTGTCCAGGGTGCAGTGCATAGTGATGAACTCACCTCTCTGACCCGCACGTACTCGTATATACAGAAACTCTTGGAAATTTCGCCCGTACCAACCATTATTCAGGTTTCTTATGTTATCAATAACGAGAAACACAAACAGTGAGTGATTCCAGTACTTAGCA